>NW_028320698.1:97500-103391 GCF_062004578.1 Staurois parvus
AGGAAAGGGGTAGAAGTGCCCGGCGGGCAGGAAAGGGGTAAAAGTGCCCGGCGGGCAGGAAAGGGGTAAAAGTGCCCGGCGGGCAGGAAAGGGGTAGAAGTGCCCGGCGGGCAGGAAAGGGGTAGAAGTGCCCGGCGGGCAGGAAAGGGGTAGAAGTGCCCGGCGGGCAGGAAGGGGGTGACAGTGCCCAGTAGGCAGGAAGGGGGTAGAAGTGCCCTGTAGGCAGGAAGGGGGTAGAAGTGCCCGGCAGGCAGGAAGGGGGTAGAAGTGTCCTGTAGGCAGGAAGGGGGTAGAAGTGCCCGGTAGGCAGGAAGGGGGTAGAAGTGTCCGGTAGGCAGGAAGGGGGTAGAAGTGTCCGGTAGGCAGGAAGGGGGTAGAAGTGTCCGGTAGGCAGGAAGGGGGTAGAAGTGCCCGGTAGGCAGGAAGGGGGTAGAAGTGCCCGGTAGGCAGGAAGGGGGTAGAAGTGCCCGGTAGGCAGGAAGGGGGTAGAAGTGCCCTGTAGGCAGGAAGGGGGTAGAAGTGCCCGGTAGGCAGGAAGGGGGTAGAGTGCCTGGTGGGCAGGAAGGGGGTAGAAGTGCCCGGCGGGCAGGAAAGGGGTAGAAGTGCCCGGCGGGCAGGAAGGGGGTAGAAGTGCCCAGCAGGCAGGAAGGGGGTAGAAGTGCCCGGTAGGCAGGAAGGGGGTGACAGTGCCCGGTAGGCAGGAAGGGGGCAGAAGTGCCCTGTAGGCAGGAAGGGGGTAGAAGTGCCCTGTAGGCAGGAAGGGGGTAGAAGTGCCCTGTAGGCAGGAAGAGGGTAGAAGTGTCCGGTAGGCAGGAAGGGGGTAGAAGTGCCCTGTAGGCAGGAAGGGGGTAGAAGTGCCCTGTAGGCAGGAAGGGGATAGAAGTGCCCGGTAGGCAGGAAGGGGGTAGAAGTGTCCGGTAGGCAGGAAGAGGGTAGAAGTGCCCGGTAGGCAGGAAGGGGGTAGAAGTGCCCGGTAGGCAGGAAGGGGGTAGAAGTGTCCGGCAGACAGGAAGGGGGTAGAAGTGCCCGGCAGACAGGAAGGGGGTGACAGTGCCCGGTAGGCGAGGGGTTAAAAGCCAGCAGCTACAGTTCTTTGTACAGTTTTATTAGCTGCTGACTTTTTTTTTCTTTTTTCAGCTGGAACTCTGAAGGACAGACAACAGACAGGGGCAATGGATTGTAAGCTCCTCGGTGACAGGCAACGACGTGAATGGTTTGGCAGCTCTGCAAAGTAGTAAAGAAAATAAAATTGTATCAAGTTCGATAACACAAGAATGAAAAAAAAAGAAAAAAAGAACAGAGCGGATTAAATAAAAAATTATATACATTTCCTGTGTGAAGAAGATAAGCATTGGAAGGAATAAAAGCAAAGACGGGTTTTTGTGCCCTTTGAAAGGCTTATCAATGACTGCATTTATAGGTAGGAAACCAAAGCCCCTCGCTCATCGGATAACCGGTCAGAAAACAGAAGAGCCGGCGCCGTGTGTGAATGTGGGGGTGACACAATCTCTACCCTGAGAGGTGATGGAATTTCTCAAAGTAATATTTCTTATCTAAAAATAGACCTCGGCACAATCTTCTCTTTAATTCACTGTATTGTAAAAAAAAAAAAAAAACACCAAACAAAAGATGAAGACGAGATCCTTACAAAGGCGTGATAATCCATGGAGGGTTAACCCCTTCCAGACTGGAAGCCGCCTCTGCTTTCCAACATGGCCCCCCTCCGACCCATAACTGCTACAGCCGTATCAACCCTTTCGCTGCCAGAGCGGTTTTTTCCATTGTTTTTTCTTTTTTGCATACGTATTTAAAAAAATCCTTCTAGCCCCCCCAAACAGGATATATTTTCTGAAAGCTAGAGACTAAAATAGTGGTAGTTCCAATTTTTTAGGTCATATGAAATTACCGCAAAGGTCTAGGACAGGGTTTCCCAACTAGGGTCCTCCAGAGGTTGATAGGGGTTCCTTGAGCAATGAGCAATATCCGCCTCTCAGATAGATTCCATTGACACCACTGATACTTTTATCTATCTGTAAGGGGGGGAATTCTTCCCACTGACCCCCAATGTAAGGGACATTCTTCCCACTGACCCCCAATGTAATGGACATTCTTCCCACTGACCCCCAATGTAAGGGACATTCTTCCCACTGACCCCCAATGTAATGGACATTCTTCCCACTGACCCCCAATGTAATGGACATTCTTCCCACTGACCACCAATGTAAGGGACATTCTTCCCACTGACCCCCAATGTAAGGGACATTCTTCCCACTGACCCCCAATGTAAGGGACATTCTTCCCACTGACCACCAATGTAAGGGACATTCTTCCCACTGACCCCCAATGTAAGGGACATTCTTCCCACTGACCCCCAATGTAAGGGACATTCTTCCCACTGATCACCAATGTAAGGGACATTCTTCCCACTGACCCCCAATGTAAGGGACATTCTTCCCACTGACCCCCAATGTAAGGGACATTCTTCCCCCTGACCAACAATGTAAGGGACATTCTTCCCACTGATCACCAATGTAAGGGACATTCTTCCCACTGATCACCAATGTGAGGGACATTCTTCCCACCGACCACCAATGTAAGGGACATTCTTCCCACTGACCCCCCCAATGTGAGGGATATTCTTCCCACTGATCCCCAATGTAAGGGACATTCTTCCCACTGATCACCAATGTAAGGGACATTCTTCCCACTGACCACCAATGTAATGGACATTCTTCCCACTGACCCCCAATGTAAGGGACATTCTTCCCACTGATCACCAATGTAAGGGACATTCTTCCCACTGATCACCAATGTAAGGGGCATTCTTCCCACTGACCACCAATGTAAGGGACATTCTTCCCACTGACCCCCAATGTAAGGGACATTCTTCCCACTGATCCCCAATGTAAGGGACATTCTTCCCACTGATCACCAATGTAAGGGGCATTCTTCCCACTGACCCCCAATGTAAGGGACATTCTTCCCACTGACCCCCAATGTAAGGGACATTCTTCCCACTGATCACCAATGTAAGGGACATTCTTCCCACTGATCACCAATGTAAGGGGCATTCTTCCCAAGGACCATCACATGAATGTATCATGAGCTGTAGATAGTCATTTTTAGCAGGGGTTCCCCGAGACCAGAACCGTCATTTCAAGGGTTCCTCTTTGTTGAAAAGGCAGGTCTAGGAAATGCGAAATTTCAGTAGAAAAAAAAGAACCACTAAAGTGAATTTTCGAGCAAAAAATGCAACAAATGACCCAAATTTTTGGTAAAATATAAAAGTTGAGGTTGCTTTGAGTAAATAGATACCCAACATGCCAAACTTTAAATCTACGTGCGCTTGTGAAATGGCGATAAACTTCAGTCCCCTATATTTTCTATGGGCGACGCTTCAAAAGCCCCTTATAGGTCATCAGGTTAGCGGTACAGAGGAGGTCAGGAGCTAGCATTATTGCTCTCACTCTGGCGTGTGCGGCGATATGTTACATGGGTATCGCAATTTTTTCACATGTAGGCGTCCTAACGTGTTCATTGACGTTCGTACGTCCATATATGTGGGGGGGGAGGGGCCTCAATTTGGGGGATGTTATGTGCTTGGGTAGAACTTTTTTTTTTTTGCAATTTAAAAAAAATTAACTTTTTTTTTTCTCATCATATAGGGGACACAAAGTCTCCTATGTGTTGCTTTCTAGGTGACAGGTTCTCTAACTACTTGCCCTCCAGAGGATCTGCCCCCCCCTTCCTGACCAGGCCATTTTTGCGATCCCTGCCCCCTGCTTGTGCGCACTCACTGGGAGCGCGCAACACCGCGATCCTGTGCCGGCTGTGTCCTCCGGACACAGTGGAACACCAATCGTCGTACGGGACCTCTGTGTGAGGTCCCGATCATGTGATCACTGATTGGCCAATCAGTGATCACATGAAGAGTAGTAAGCAAGATATCACTTCTGACATCATTGCTTACTACGTGTGAAATCTGTGAATGATCACAGAGGTCACATGGTACAGGGCTATTCACAACAGCCTTTTACCATGTGACAAGCTGTGACCAATCACAGCTCTCACAGTATTTCTCAATGGCTGCAAGAATGCAGCCAGAGAGAAGGAGAAATGATTGTACAGCCTTTATGTGTGTAAAAGCAAACAGTGTAAAAAAAAAAAATCTTCATCACCCCCCACAAGTAGTACAGTGTCACCATGGTGACACTATACTGCTAGGGTGACAGTATGTAAAAAAAAAAAAAAAAAAAAAATAATATAAAAAAATAAAATAAAAATGTAAGAAAATTTTTTTTAAATATATAATTTTTGATTATAAACTAATTTGGGGTTTTTTTTTACTAAAATGATAAACGGAATACATTTTGGCCAAAATTTATGATGAAATATTATTTATTTGCAAAATTTAAGAAAAACACTTTTTCAAAATTTTTGGACTTTTTCATTTACATAGCAAAAAAAATAATAATCCCAGCGGTGAATAAATACCAACAAAATAAAGCTTTATCTGTCTCAAAAAAATGCTAAAAAATTCATATGGGTACAGTGTTGCATGACCGCGCAATTGTCATTCAAAGTGTGATAGCGTTGAAAGCTGAAAATTGGCCTGGACAGGAAGGGGGGGGGGAAGTCGATGGGCAGGAAGGGGGTAGAAGTGCCCGGTAGGCAGGAAGGGGGTAGAAGTGCCCGGTAGGCAGGAAGGGGGTAGAAGTGCCCGGTAGGCAGGAAGGGGGTAGAAGTGCCCGGTGGGCAGGAAGGGGGTAGAAGTGCCCGGTAGGCAGGAAGGGGGTAGAAGTGTCCGGTAGGCAGGAAGGGGGTAGAAGTGTCCGGTAGGCAGGAAGGGGGTAGAAGTGTCCGGTAGGCAAGAAGGGGGTAGAAGTGCCCCGCAGGCAAGAAGGGGGTAGAAGTGCCCGGTAGGCGGGAAGGGGGTAGAAGTGCCCGGTAGGCGGGAAGGGGGTAGAAGTGCCCGGTAGGCGGGAAGGGGGTAGAAGTGCCCGGTAGGCGGGAAGGGGGTAGAAGTGCCCGGTAGGCGGGAAGGGGGTAGAAGTGCCCGGTAGGCGGGAAGGGGGTAGAAGTGCCCGGTAGGCGGGAAGGGGGTAGAAGTGCCCGGTAGGCAGGAAGGGGGTAGAAGTGTCCTGTAGGCAGGAAGGGGGTAGAAGTGCCCGGTAGGCAGGAAGGGGGTAGAAGTGCCCTGTAGGCAGGAAGGGGGTAGAAGTGCCCAGTAGGCAGGAAGGGGGTAGAAGTGCCCAGTAGGCAGGAAGGGGGTAGAAGTGCCCAGTAGGCAGGAAGGGGGTAGAAGTGCCCTGCAGTCGAGGGGTTAAACTGCCAATATTTTCTTTTTATAGATAATTGTATCCGTATAAATATAAGTGTATTGAAGAAGAAAAAAAAAGAAGAATCTTTGAGCTGCAGGCCGAGTTCCCTCTGCGCACATTGTTGCCGCACACCTCGCGGCGCTAACAGTAGGATCACATTAAGCAGCATCAATATAAGCCTCCTGCCAGAAACGGCTCATTTTGTTACAACAATCCACAAATGTGGGAAATGTGTTCCGGGGAAACAAATAGAGGCATTCTGTAGGCCGAATAATGGCGCGGAGATTACACATACATTCGCTGTGTACTGTAATTGGGCAAAATGGGGGAGGGAAGAATTACCATTAGTCTCTGGAAAATTCCTAAAGCGGAGTTCGAAATCCTGTCTGTAGTGCCGGTAATAACTGTGGTGCAGTCCGGGTCTGCGGGGGTTGTGCTGTGTGCGCTCAATAGAAATACAGAGGAAACTAAAGCCATGGCAATAGGCGAACGCATCGGGATCCGAACAGAATGGCTTTAATTGTGCTGCAGGACACAGCCAGTTGTTGAGCTGATCTGAAGGTACCTACT
>NW_028320699.1:0-35288 GCF_062004578.1 Staurois parvus
TACTCAGGGACAGACAGAATTGTTACTGAGTGCCAGAGAATTGTTACTCAGGGACAGACAGAATTGTTACTGAGTGCCGAGAATTGTTACTCGCACAGACACAAAATTGTTACTTGCACAGACACAGAATTGTTACTCGCACAGACAGAATTGTTACTCAGGGCCACAGAATTCATACTCAGGGACAGACAGAATTGTTACTGAGTGCCAGAGAATTGTTACTCAGGGACAGACAGAATTGTTACTGAGTGCCAGAGAATTGTTACTCAGGACAGACAGAATTGTTACTGAGTGCCAGAGAATTGTTACTCAGGGACAGACAGAATTGTTACTGAGTGCCAGAGAATTGTTACTCGCACAGACACAAAATTGTTACTTGCACAGACACAGAATTGTTACTCGCACAGACACAGAATTGTTACTCAGGGCCACAGAATTCATACTCAGGGACAGACAGAATTGTTACTGAGTGGCCAGAGAATTGTTACTCAGGGACAGACAGAATTGTTACTGAGTGCCAGAGAATTGTTACTCAGGGACAGACAGAATTGTTACTGAGTGCCAGAGAATTGTTACTCGCACAGACACAAAATTGTTACTTGCACAGACACAGAATTGTTACTCGCACAGACACAGAATTGTTACTCAGGGCCACAGAATTCATACTCAGGGACAGACAGAATTGTTACTGAGTGCCAGAGAATTGTTACTCAGGGACAGACAGAATTGTTACTGAGTGCCAGAGAATTGTTACTCAGGGACAGACAGAATTGTTACTGAGTGCCAGAGAATTGTTACTCGCACAGACACAAAATTGTTACTTGCACAGACACAGAATTGTTACTCGCACAGACACAGAATTGTTACTGAGTGCCAGAGAATTGTTACTCAGGGACAGACAGAATTGTTACTGAGTGCCAGAGAATTGTTACTCAGGGACAGACAGAATTGTTACTGAGTGCCAGAGAATTGTTACTCAGGGACAGACAGAATTGTTACTGAGTGCCAGAGAATTGTTACTCGCACAGACACAAAATTGTTACTTGCACAGACACAGAATTGTTACTCGCACAGACACAGAATTGTTACTCAGGGCCACAGAATTCATACTCAGGGACAGACAGAATTGTTACTGAGTGCCAGAGAATTGTTACTCAGGGACAGACAGAATTGTTACTGAGTGCCAGAGAATTGTTACTCAGGGACAGACAGAATTGTTACTGAGTGCCAGAGAATTGTTACTCGCACAGACACAAAATTGTTACTTGCACAGACACAGAATTGTTACTCGCACAGACACAGAATTGTTACTCAGGGCCACAGAATTCATACTCAGGGACAGACAGAATTGTTACTGAGTGCCAGAGAATTGTTACTTAGGGACAGACAGAATTGTTACTGAGTGCCAGAGAATTGTTACTCAGGGACAGACAGAATTGTTACTGAGTGCCAGAGAATTGTTACTCGCACAGACACAAAATTGTTACTTGCACAGACACAGAATTGTTACTCGCACAGACACAGAATTGTTACTCAGGGCCACAGAATTCATACTCAGGGACAGACAGAATTGTTACTGAGTGCCAGAGAATTGTTACTCAGGGACAGACAGAATTGTTACTGAGTGCCAGAGAATTGTTACTCAGGGACAGACAGAATTGTTACTGAGTGCCAGAGAATTGTTACTCGCACAGACACAAAATTGTTACTTGCACAGACACAGAATTGTTACTCGCACAGACACAGAATTGTTACTCAGGGCCACAGAATTCATACTCAGGGACAGACAGAATTGTTACTGAGTGCCAGAGAATTGTTACTCAGGGACAGACAGAATTGTTACTGAGTGCCAGAGAATTGTTACTCAGGGACAGACAGAATTGTTACTGAGTGCCAGAGAATTGTTACTCAGGGACAGACAGAATTGTTACTGAGTGCCAGAGAATTGTTACTCAGGGACAGACAGAATTGTTACTGAGTGCCAGAGAATTGTTACTCGCACAGACACAAAATTGTTACTTGCACAGACACAGAATTGTTACTCGCACAGACACAGAATTGTTACTCAGGGCCACAGAATTCATACTCAGGGACAGACAGAATTGTTACTGAGTGCCAGAGAATTGTTACTCAGGGACAGACAGAATTGTTACTGAGTGCCAGAGAATTGTTACTCAGGGACAGACAGAATTGTTACTGAGTGCCAGAGAATTGTTACTCGCACAAGACACAAAATTGTTACTTGCACAGACACAGAATTGTTACTCGCACAGACACAGAATTGTTACTGAGTGCCAGAGAATTGTTACTCAGGGACAGACAGAATTGTTACTGAGTGCCAGAGAATTGTTACTCAGGGACAGACAGAATTGTTACTGAGTGCCAGAGAATTGTTACTCAGGGACAGACAGAATTGTTACTGAGTGCCAGAGAATTGTTACTCGCACAGACACAAAATTGTTACTTGCACAGACACAGAATTGTTACTCACACAGACACAGAATTGTTACTCAGGGCCACAGAATTCATACTCAGGGACAGACAGAATTGTTACTGAGTGCCAGAGAATTGTTACTCAGGGACAGACAGAATTGTTACTGAGTGCCAGAGAATTGTTACTCAGGGACAGACAGAATTGTTACTGAGTGCCAGAGAATTGTTACTCGCACAGACACAAAATTGTTACTTGCACAGACACAGAATTGTTACTCGCACAGACACAGAATTGTTACTCAGGGCCACAGAATTCATACTCAGGGACAGACAGAATTGTTACTGAGTGCCAGAGAATTGTTACTCAGGGACAGACAGAATTGTTACTGAGTGCCAGAGAATTGTTACTCAGGGACAGACAGAATTGTTACTGAGTGCCAGAGAATTGTTACTCGCACAGACACAAAATTGTTACTTGCACAGACACAGAATTGTTACTCGCACAGACACAGAATTGTTACTCAGGGCCACAGAATTCATACTCAGGGACAGACAGAATTGTTACTGAGTGCCAGAGAATTGTTACTCAGGGACAGACAGAATTGTTACTGAGTGCCAGAGAATTGTTACTCAGGGACAGACAGAATTGTTACTGAGTGCCAGAGAATTGTTACTCAGGGACAGACAGAATTGTTACTGAGTGCCAGAGAATTGTTACTCAGGGACAGACAGAATTGTTACTGAGTGCCAGAGAATTGTTACTCGCACAGACACAAAATTGTTACTTGCACAGACACAGAATTGTTACTCGCACAGACACAGAATTGTTACTCAGGGCCACAGAATTCATACTCAGGGACAGACAGAATTGTTACTGAGTGCCAGAGAATTGTTACTCAGGGACAGACAGAATTGTTACTGAGTGCCAGAGAATTGTTACTCAGGGACAGACAGAATTGTTACTGAGTGCCAGAGAATTGTTACTCGCACAGACACAAAATTGTTACTTGCACAGACACAGAATTGTTACTCGCACAGACACAGAATTGTTACTGAGTGCCAGAGAATTGTTACTCAGGGACAGACAGAATTGTTACTGAGTGCCAGAGAATTGTTACTCAGGGACAGACAGAATTGTTACTGAGTGCCAGAGAATTGTTACTCAGGGACAGACAGAATTGTTACTGAGTGCCAGAGAATTGTTACTCGCACAGACACAAAATTGTTACTTGCACAGACACAGAATTGTTACTCGCACAGACACAGAATTGTTACTCAGGGCCACAGAATTCATACTCAGGGACAGACAGAATTGTTACTGAGTGCCAGAGAATTGTTACTCAGGGACAGACAGAATTGTTACTGAGTGCCAGAGAATTGTTACTCGCACAGACACAAAATTGTTACTTGCACAGACACAGAATTGTTACTCGCACAGACACAGAATTGTTACTCAGGGCCACAGAATTCATACTCAGGGACAGACAGAATTGTTACTGAGTGCCAGAGAATTGTTACTCAGGGACAGACAGAATTGTTACTGAGTGCCAGAGAATTGTTACTCAGGGACAGACAGAATTGTTACTGAGTGCCAGAGAATTGTTACTCGCACAGACACAAAATTGTTACTTGCACAGACACAGAATTGTTACTCGCACAGACACAGAATTGTTACTCGCACAGACACAGAATTGTTACTCAGGGCCACAGAATTCATACTCAGGGACAGACAGAATTGTTACTGAGTGCCAGAGAATTGTTACTCAGGGACACCTAATCGTTGAATTAAATAGTATGTCAGACAACATGCAGAGGAGTGGCAGAGGAGGCAATGTTTTAGGAGCGAGCAGACGTGGCAGCAGAGGAAGGGGTCGAGGCAGCAGTATTCGCAGCCAGAGGCCAGTGCTCCCGGTGTCATCCAGCGGTCGTGTCTCCACCGACAACCCTGCCGTCATTGATTGGTTGGCTCGGTCGTCTTCCTCTTCCCAGGTCACCTCTGACACCTACAGCCAACGGTCGGTGGGTACGTCAGACACAACCGTTAGTTGGCATGGCCCGGGACCAAGCCCACTGAAATCACGTGTCCTCTACCTGCCCCTGTCCTTTGCTGTTCCCTCACCAAGCGAAGTATCGCATGCTGTGGGCTCAGCCCCACTGTACAGTGAGGAAGAGCTAACAGAGGGCGGTCAGGAACGGGGGGAGACATCGGCCTTTTCAGCAGCCAAGCGAACAAGTACTGGCGAGGAGAGTGGCTCGGTAGCCGGTCTAGAGACAGGTCTGTCTCCTGACCCAGACGCAGCCGAGGGGGCTAGTAGTGAGGCGGAGACCCTACTTGATGATGAGGAGGTTGATCGCACTTGGCAGCCTCGTCGTCATCAGGCAATTTCTTCCGCATCATCAGGAGAAGAGGGTGGCAGCTTGGCAGCGAGCAAAACAGTCGGTGGGTTGCCCAGGAGACAGCAGCAGGGTCGCATCAGTGTCAGTGGAGCCAAACGTCCACGGAGTAGAGCACCAGCTCCACTGCAGCCTACCACCACGGCCAGTAGTGGTGCCGGTGCGCACGGAGGAAGTAGCAGTCAGCCAGTGAAGAGTAGCGGGGGCAAAGTTTCCTACTCGGTGGTGTGGCAATTTTTCCTCAAGCCGCCCGAGGAAGTAAACGTAGCCGTATGTCGACTATGTGGCCAGAAATGCAAGCGTGGCCAGGGGGCCCATGTTGGGACTACAGCGTTGCGTCAGCATATGCAGCGTCACCATTCGGTGGCCTGGGAAAACCGTGATAAACATACGGCGGTTCTGCCTGCCCCAGCCCCCGCTCCATCACCCGCTCCGTTACTTGCTCCGTCACCCGACGTCGTCAATCGCCCTCTATCAGCCAGTCAAGGCTCCAACACCTCTGCTGAGGGGAGTTGTCGCTCGTTGGCATCTTCCGCTCGTTCAGATGCTCCTTCTCCTGCTACTCCTCTTCTCGGATTCCGTCAACAGTCTTTCTTGGAATCCGTATCCAAGAGACAACAGTTTGCGAGCACGCACCCGACGGTGCAAAAGCTGAACGTCCTCCTGTCCAAGTTGCTGGTGCTGCAGTCCCTCCCTTTCCAACTGGTGGACTCAGCACCTTTCCGAGAAATGATGGCTTGTGCCGCGCCGCGGTGGAGAGTGCCAAGCCGTCATTTCTTTGCCCAAAAGGCAGTGCCAGCCCTGCATTCACATGTAGAAGAGATGGTGGGCCAGTCTTTGAGCATGTCGGTCTCTGCCAAAGTGCACGGCAGCGCCGACGTGTGGAGCTGTAACTACGGTCAGGGACAGTACATGTCATTTACGGCCCACTGGGTGAACGTGGTGCCGGCACAGCCGCACCAGCAACTTGGACAGGTCACGACGCTTTTGCCTCCACGTTTGCACGTCCTTGGTCCAGCAAGCATGTCCGCCTCTACCACCTCTTTTTCCGCCGTGTCCTCAGCCGCCACCCCCGTGCCAAGTCCCATTACCCGACCGGCATATCACATGTGCAGGGCGCAACGGTGTCACGCTGTGCTGCACCTGGTATGCCTTGGCGAACGTAGTCACACAGGGGAGGAACTGCTGAGTGTAATGAACAGAGAAATCGACAGATGGCTGTCTCCGCGCAAACTAAAAATCGGAACCATGTTGACTGACAACGGAAAGAACATGGTGTCTGCTCTGCGTCAAGGAAGGTTGTGCCATGCGCCATGCATGGCTCACGTGTTCAATCTGGTTGTCAAGCGGTTCCTAAAATCCACCATCCCACTGCAAGACATCCTTAAAATGTCACGTAAACTGTGCATGCATTTCAGCCATTCCTACACCGCAAAGAACACCCTCATTGAGCTGCAGCGGCAGAACGGAATTCCACAGCATCGCCTGATCTGCGACGTTGCAACAAGGTGGAATTCAACCCTACACATGTTAGACCGCCTTTACGAGCAGCGAAAGGCCATCACCGATTTCCTGATGTTACAAGCGGATAAAGGTACTCCCCTGTGTAACTTAGATGTCAGCCATTGGCAGCTCATGCGTGACACCTGCCGCTTGCTCAGGCCCTTTGAGGAGGCCACGCTATTCGTGAGTCGGCAGGACTATGGGATGAACGACGTCATTCCTCTGTTGCACGTCCTGGAACAAATGCTGTTAACAATGGCTGGTCAGGGTGCGGTAGACGTGGCGCACAGATCTCAACGCCACATGACCCCTGTGGGGGCAGGACAGGAAGAAGAGGAGGAGGTAGAGGAGGACATTTGTGCTCAGGAATTATTGAGTGAAATGGGTGGTTTTTCCACTCAGCGGACAGGAGTGGAGGAGCAGGAGCATCTGGTAGAGGAGGAGGAGGAGGAGACAGAGGACCCAGACGCACCGTGGCAGTATGCTGTGGAGATGGAGGCAGGGAGTCCCTCGCATTCCTTGGCACAAATGGCCCATAGCATGCTCGGTTGCTTGCGTAGCGACAGCCGAATAATAACCATCAGACAGAGGGATGACTTTTGGCTGTCCACCTTGTTGGACCCTCGCTACCGGTCCAAAATGGTGGCCTTTTTCACACCTGCTGAGAGGGAGGCCAAAATTACGTACTATAAAAACCACCTATGTAGTCAGTTGGTCTCTGCCTTTGTGCGCCAACGTCCATCCTCAGACACTGTGGGCCCTGTGCGCTCGCGTTCCGCTGGCATGGCAGCAGGGGAGGGGTGGGGTGGTAGGAGCAGTGGCAGCTCCACCAGCAGTGGCTGCCTCAGTCTGCAGTCGATGATGAGTAGCTTTCTTCACCAGCGCAGTGAGGAAACTACTAACCAGCCGCAGCAGCAGCAGCAGCATCAGGTGGACCTGGAGCAGGAGCTCAAACAACAGGCTTGGGCCTACTTGGACAGCACCCTGCCAACCGAGGTAGACAATCCCCTTGACTACTGGGCAACGAAACTTGACCTTTGGCCCCAACTAGCTGAATTTGCCCTTGAAAGGCTGTCATGCCCGGCCAGTAGCGTGGCATCGGAGCGCGTGTTTAGTGCGGCAGGAGGTATTGTAACTCCGCGGAGGACACGACTGTCCACCCAAAGTGTGGAGAGACTCACGTTTGTGAAAATGAATCAGGCGTGGATTAGTCTGGATTTCAAACCACCAGTTCCTGACACAACTGACTAAATCCGCCATGAATCATGCCTCAAACATGTGCCACTTTCAGGTCTCCTCACACTGCTGGTGTGTTTAATTTTTTGACATAGGGTGCTGGCAGATTACGGGCCTCCTATAGCTGCTGCCAGGCCCCTAATCTGCCATAGGCCCCTATATACCGCCTCCTCATGCTGCTGCTAGGTCCAGAGTCTCTCATGGGTCCCTGTACGGCCTCCCATTGCTGCTGTCTCCATCGCCACACTCTGCTGCCATGTGCCACTTTCAGGTCTCTTCACACTGCTGGTGTTTAATTTTTTGACATAGGGTGCAGGCAGATTACGGGCCTCACATAGCTGCTGCCAGGCCCCTAATCTGCCATGGGCCCCTATATACCGCCTCCTCATGCTGCTGCCAAGTCCAGAGTCTCTCATGGGTCCCTGTACGGCCTCCCATTGCTGCTGTCTCCATCGCCACACTCTGCTGCCATGTGCCACTTTCAGGTCTCTTCACACTGCTGGTGTGTTAAATTTTTTGACATAGGGTGCAGGCAGATTACGGGCCTCACATAGCTGCTGCCAGGCCCCTAATCTGCCATGGGCCCCTATATACCGCCTCCTCATGCTGCTGCCAAGTCCAGAGTCTCTCATGGGTCCCTGTACGGCCTCCCATTGCTGCTGTCTCCATCGCCACACTCTGCTGCCATGTGCCACTTTCAGGTCTCTTCACACTGCTGGTGTGTTAAATTTTTTGACATAGGGTGCAGGCAGATTACGGGCCTCACATAGCTGCTGCCAGGCCCCTAATCTGCCATGGGCCCCTATATACCGCCTCCTCATGCTGCTGCCAAGTCTAGAGTCTCTCATGGGTCCCTGTACGGCCTCCCATTGCTGCTGTCTCCATCGCCACACTCTGCTGCCATGTGCCACTTTCAGGTCTCTTCACACTGCTGGTGTGTTTAATTTTTTGACATAGGGTGCTGCAAGATAACGGGCCTCACATAGCTGCTGCCAGGCCCCTAATCTGCCATGGGCCCCTATATACCGCCTCCTCATGCTGCTGCCAAGTCCAGAGTCTCTCATGGGTCCCTGTACGGCCTCCCATTGCTGCTGTCTCCATCGCCACACTCTGCTGCCATGTGCCACTTTCAGGTCTCTTCACACTGCTGGTGTGTTAAATTTTTTGACATAGGGTGCAGGCAGATTACGGGCCTCACATAGCTGCTGCCAGGCCCCTAATCTGCCATGGGCCCCTATATACCGCCTCCTCATGCTGCTGCCAAGTCTAGAGTCTGTCATGGGTCCCTGTACGGCCTCCCATTGCTGCTGTCTCCATCGCCACACTCTGCCATGTGCCACTTTCAGGTCTCTTCACACTGCTGGTGTGTTTAATTTTTTGACATAGGGTGCAGGCAGATTACGGGCCTCACATAGCTGCTGCCAGGCCCCTAATCTGCCATGGGCCCCTATATACCGCCTCCTCATGCTGCTGCCAAGTCCAGAGTCTCTCATGGGTCCCTGTACGGCCTCCCATTGTTGCTGTCTCCATCGCCACACTCTGCTGCCATGTGCCACTTTCAGGTCTCTTCACACTGCTGGTGTGTTAAATTTTTTGACATAGGGTGCAGGCAGATTACGGGCCTCACATAGCTGCTGCCAGGCCCCTAATCTGCCATGGGCCCCTATATACCGCCTCCTCATGCTGCTGCCAAGTCCAGAGTCTCTCATGGGTCCCTGTACGGCCTCCCATTGCTGCTGTCTCCATCGCCACACTCTGCTGCCATGTGCCACTTTCAGGTCTCTTCACACTGCTGGTGTGTTAAATTTTTTGACATAGGGTGCAGGCAGATTACGGGCCTCACATAGCTGCTGCCAGGCCCCTAATCTGCCATGGGCCCCTATATACCGCCTCCTCATGCTGCTGCCAAGTCCAGAGTCTCTCATGGGTCCCTGTACGGCCTCCCATTGCTGCTGTCTCCATCGCCACACTCTGCTGCCATGTGCCACTTTCAGGTCTCTTCACACTGCTGGTGTGTTAAATTTTTTGACATAGGGTGCAGGCAGATTACGGGCCTCACATAGCTGCTGCCAGGCCCCTAATCTGCCATGGGCCCCTATATACCGCCTCCTCATGCTGCTGCCAAGTCTAGAGTCTGTCATGGGTCCCTGTACGGCCTCCCATTGCTGCTGTCTCCATCGCCACACTCTGCCATGTGCCACTTTCAGGTCTCTTCACACTGCTGGTGTGTTTAATTTTTTGACATAGGGTGCAGGCAGATTACGGGCCTCACATAGCTGCTGCCAGGCCCCTAATCTGCCATGGGCCCCTATATACCGCCTCCTCATGCTGCTGCCAAGTCCAGAGTCTCTCATGGGTCCCTGTACGGCCTCCCATTGCTGCTGTCTCCATCGCCACACTCTGCTGCCATGTGCCACTTTCAGGTCTCTTCACACTGCTGGTGTGTTTAATTTTTTGACATAGGGTGCAGGCAGATTACGGGCCTCACATAGCTGCTGCCAGGCCCCTAATCTGCCATGGGCCCCTATATACCGCCTCCTCATGCTGCTGCCAAGTCTAGAGTCTCTCATGGGTCCCTGTACGGCCTCCCATTGCTGCTGTCTCCATCGCCACACTCTGCTGCCATGTGCCACTTTCAGGTCTCTTCACACTGCTGGTGTGTTAAATTTTTTGACATAGGGTGCAGGCAGATTACGGGCCTCACATAGCTGCTGCCAGGCCCCTAATCTGCCATGGGCCCCTATATACCGCCTCCTCATGCTGCTGCCAAGTCCAGAGTCTCTCATGGGTCCCTGTACGGCCTCCCATTGCTGCTGTCTCCATCGCCACACTCTGCTGCCATGTGCCACTTTCAGGTCTCTTCACACTGCTGGTGTGTTAAATTTTTTGACATAGGGTGCAGGCAGAGTACGGGCCTCACATAGCTGCTGCCAGGCCCCTAATCTGCCATGGGCCCCTATATACCGCCTCCTCATGCTGCTGCCAAGTCCAGAGTCTCTCATGGGTCCCTGTACGGCCTCCCATTGCTGCTGTCTCCATCGCCACACTCTGCTGCCATGTGCCACTTTCAGGTCTCTTCACACTGCTGGTGTGTTAAATTTTTTGACATAGGGTGCAGGCAGATTACGGGCCTCACATAGCTGCTGCCAGGCCCCTAATCTGCCATGGGCCCCTATATACCGCCTCCTCATGCTGCTGCCAAGTCTAGAGTCTGTCATGGGTCCCTGTACGGCCTCCCATTGCTGCTGTCTCCATCGCCACACTCTGCCATGTGCCACTTTCAGGTCTCTTCACACTGCTGGTGTGTTTAATTTTTTGACATAGGGTGCAGGCAGATTACGGGCCTCACATAGCTGCTGCCAGGCCCCTAATCTGCCATGGGCCCCTATATACCGCCTCCTCATGCTGCTGCCAAGTCCAGAGTCTCTCATGGGTCCCTGTACGGCCTCCCATTGTTGCTGTCTCCATCGCCACACTCTGCTGCCATGTGCCACTTTCAGGTCTCTTCACACTGCTGGTGTGTTTAATTTTTTGACATAGGGTGCAGGCAGATTACGGGCCTCACATAGCTGCTACCAGGCCCCTAATCTGCCATGGGCCCCTATATACCGCCTCCTCATGCTGCTGCCAAGTCCAGAGTCTCTCATGGGTCCCTGTACGGCCTCCCATTGCTGCTGTCTCCATCGCCACACTCTGCTGCCATGTGCCACTTTCAGGTCTCTTCACACTGCTGGTGTGTTAAATTTTTTGACATAGGGTGCAGGCAGATTACGGGCCTCACATAGCTGCTGCCAGGCCCCTAATCTGCCATGGGCCCCTATATACCGCCTCCTCATGCTGCTGCCAAGTCTAGAGTCTCTCATGGGTCCCTGTACGGCCTCCCATTGCTGCTGTCTCCATCGCCACACTCTGCTGCCATGTGCCACTTTCAGGTCTCTTCACACTGCTGGTGTGTTTAATTTTTTGACATAGGGTGCTGCAAGATAACGGGCCTCACATAGCTGCTGCCAGGCCCCTAATCTGCCATGGGCCCCTATATACCGCCTCCTCATGCTGCTGCCAAGTCCAGAGTCTCTCATGGGTCCCTGTACGGCCTCCCATTGCTGCTGTCTCCATCGCCACACTCTGCTGCCATGTGCCACTTTCAGGTCTCTTCACACTGCTGGTGTGTTAAATTTTTTGACATAGGGTGCAGGCAGATTACGGGCCTCACATAGCTGCTGCCAGGCCCCTAATCTGCCATGGGCCCCTATATACCGCCTCCTCATGCTGCTGCCAAGTCCAGAGTCTCTCATGGGTCCCTGTACGGCCTCCCATTGCTGCTGTCTCCATCGCCACACTCTGCTGCCATGTGCCACTTTCAGGTCTCTTCACACTGCTGGTGTGTTTAATTTTTTGACATAGGGTGCAGGCAGATTACGGGCCTCACATAGCTGCTGCCAGGCCCCTAATCTGCCATGGGCCCCTATATACCGCCTCCTCATGCTGCTGCCAAGTCCAGAGTCTCTCATGGGTCCCTGTACGGCCTCCCATTGCTGCTGTCTCCATCGCCACACTCTGCTGCCATGTGCCACTTTCAGGTCTCTTCACACTGCTGGTGTGATAAATTTTTTGACATAGGGTGCAGGCAGATTACGGGCCTCACATAGCTGCTGCCAGGCCCCTAATCTGCCATGGGCCCCTATATACCGCCTCCTCATGCTGCTGCCAAGTCTAGAGTCTCTCATGGGTCCCTGTACGGCCTCCCATTGCTGCTGTCTCCATCGCCACACTCTGCTGCCATGTGCCACTTTCAGGTCTCTTCACACTGCTGGTGTGTTTAATTTTTTGACATAGGGTGCAGGCAGATTACGGGCCTCACATAGCTGCTGCCAGGCCCCTAATCTGCCATGGGCCCCTATATACCGCCTCCTCATGCTGCTGCCAAGTCTAGAGTCTCTCATGGGTCCCTGTACGGCCTCCCATTGCTGCTGTCTCCATCGCCACACTCTGCTGCCATGTGCCACTTTCAGGTCTCTTCACACTGCTGGTGTGTTTAATTTTTTGACATAGGGTGCAGGCAGATTACGGGCCTCACATAGCTGCTGCCAGGCCCCTAATCTGCCATGGGCCCCTATATACCGCCTCCTCATGCTGCTGCCAAGTCCAGAGTCTCTCATGGGTCCCTGTACGGCCTCCCATTGCTGCTGTCTCCATCGCCACACTCTGCTGCCATGTGCCACTTTCAGGTCTCTTCACACTGCTGGTGTGTTTAATTTTTTGACATAGGGTGCAGGCAGATTACGGGCCTCACATAGCTGCTGCCAGGCCCCTAATCTGCCATGGGCCCCTATATACCGCCTCCTCATGCTGCTGCCAAGTCCAGAGTCTCTCATGGGTCCCTGTACGGCCTCCCATTGCTGCTGTCTCCATCGCCACACTCTGCTGCCATGTGCCACTTTCAGGTCTCTTCACACTGCTGGTGTGTTAAATTTTTTGACATAGGGTGCTGGCAGATTACGGGCCTCCCATTGCTGCTGCCAGACATGTAATCTGCCATGGGCCCCCGTACCGACTCCTCATGCTGTGACGTTGCAACAAGGTGTAATTCAACCCTACATATGTTAGACCGCCTTTACGAACAGCTAAAGACCATCACAGATTTCCTGATGTTAAAAGCGGATAAAGGTACTCCCTGTGTAACTTAGATGTCAGCCATTGTCAGCTCATGTGTGACACCTGCGCTTGCTCAGGCCCTTTGAGGAGGCCACGCTATTCGTGAGTCGGCAGGACTATGGGATGAATGAGGTCAAATCGGCCATGGGCCCCCGTACCGCCTGTTCACGCTGATGCTGGTCCCACAGTGTGACCTGGGTCCCTGTACGGCCTCCCATTGCTTCCACTCTGCCATGTACCTCTTTGAAATCTCCTCACACTCCTGCGGTTGTCCATTTTGTCATAGGTTGCTGGCAGATTAGCGGCCTTCCATAGGTGCCGCCAGGCCCCATATCGACCATGGGCCCCCGTACCTCCTGGTCACGCTGCTGCTGAGCCCACAGTGTGACCTGGGTCCCTGTACGGCCTCCCATTGCTTCCACTCTGCCATGTGCCACTTTGAAATCTCCTCACACTCCTGCGGTTGTCCATTTTGTCATAGGTTGCTGGCAGATTACAGGCCTTCCATAGGTGCCACCAAGCCCCATATCGGCCATGGGCCCCCGTACCGCCTGGTCACGCTGCTGCTGGGCCCACAGTGTGACCTGGGTCCCTGTACCGCCTCCCATTGCTCCCACTCTGCCATGTGCCACTTTCAGGTCTCCTCACGCTCCTGCTGGTTTCCATTTTGTCATAGGTTGCTGTATGGCCTCCCATTGCTGCTGCCTCCACCGCCACACTGTGGCTCCAAACACTGGTTTTGGCCCCGTGACTGCCCAAATGAGTGAAGTGTGCGGTGATTCTAAGATCGACGGCACTCATCTGCATGTCATACTGACAGACAGTATTATTTCTCTTCCCCAGCAGACTCCAAGGGCATTTAAATTAAAGGTACAGTGTTCTGCACTAATATTAAGTCTCTCTGAAGCCTAGAAACACCCTTTTTTAAGTTAAATTCACAGCGAATTTATTCGACTCGAATCGAATATTGTCCACGAATTCGCCGAATCAGTCGAATCGAATTTTTCATTTCTTCGCTCATCTCTAGTCATTAGTACAGTGTCAGTGCTTTCTATTAGCACTGATCGCTGTGTTAGTGTCAATAGGGTTGTCAGTGGCAGTTAATTAGTTCCCACCCAGTGTCAGAATGCCCGCCACAGTCCCACAGTCCCACTATAAGTCACTAATTGTCGTCATTACTAATATAAAAAAGAAAAAAAATTCCAGTATATATAACTTTCACGTAAACCAATAATTTAGACATGTAGCAGAATACAGTTTGGCCTAAATTTATGATGAAATTTGATTTTTAATTTTTTTTACTGGATATGTTTTATATCAAAAAGTCAAAAATATTGTTTTTATTTTAAATTGTCGGTCTTTTTTTGTTTATAACGCAAAAAATAAAAAAAACGAAGAGGCGATCAAATACCACCAAAAAAAGCTCAATTTGTGGGAAAAAAAACATAAATTTCATAAGGGTGCTGCGTTGCATGACTGCGCAATTGTCAAGAAGGGGGGTAAATCCTCTGGAGGGCAAGTGGTTAATGGGAGTAGGCTACAAATAAATTAAATACAGTGTGGGAATAAATATATGATTGACATTTTGAAAATAGATGTGCTTTAACCCCTTTACGCCGGCCGCACACAAATGTGCGGCCTCCCAGCGTCTGGGCCTAGACACCGAGCGGCCGCACATTTGCGTTCATGTAACAAAAAACATATGTGCTGAGAGCGCGCGCCCTGCTCGCTCCCAGCACACATGTCCAGTACTCATTGAAAGGTCTCGGTCTGCTCTTTCGATCGGGACCTTTCCTGATCATGTGACTGCCGTGACGACGCGTCGCGGCGGTCACATGATCCCTAACCCACGCCCCCCGCCCCGTCTCCCAGCGTCTGAAACTCTTAAAGGGCTGGGAGGCACCAGCAGGAAGGGGTTAATAGAGAGCAATTATCAGTCAACAAAGCCCTCTCTCCTTAGCTCCAAGAATTGCTCTTCTGCTACGTACAGCAAAATTATGGAATAAATATAAATCGTTCCCAGGTAAGCCTATATGTTTACATGTAATATTTACATTTTAGTTCAAAATGTAGTTTCTGGTGTGCTTCTTTAAAGGAAATCTAAGGCTTTAAAAAAATATAGTGATCCAAAGGAAACTTGCAGTTCCGCTCCAAGCTGAGACAGAGATTTCCCTGCCGCTTGTAGTGAGGAGGGCTGGAGTTAGTGCACCATTCAGAGGTGTAAAAGCATTATCAGAAAAGAAGAAAAGGCTCTGCTCAGGAACCCATTGCATTCGTATGTAGATGAATGTGGCCTCAGCCAGTGCCACACACCCTGACATGTTTGTCCCACTCACTGGTGCTTGGTCACAGGGGTGGGCCAAGCTATTGTAATGTACTGTGAACCAGCCATTTACCTGGCAGTGCTTGAGCACTCAAGACCCCTGAAAGCTGGAGCACTCAGATGTGCAAATATTGAATGCCTACCAGGGGCGGACTGACAACTCATGGGGCCCCCGAGCAATAGGGGATCATGGGGCCCCTGTGTCCTTGCCCACACTCAAAGCACACCCAAAAAAAACTATAAAAAGGTACCAGGGGCATTTAATGGGGCCCCCTACTGACCCTGGGCCCTCGGACAGTGCCTGAGTTTTCAAATGGTCAGTCCGCCCCTGATGCCTACCAATGTTGAAAGTTTGCCCAACTCTTAAATCCAGCTACCTAATCATGATGGACAAGCTGTATAACAACAGCTAGGAGCAGGAGGTTGGAGAGCTTGGACTTTGTGGAGTAACATCAGTAGCCCCTTGGCTATACAAATAAAATGAGCTGTATAGGCAGGCACCTGCAATTGTATGCCTAGCTTTAAATTAGCTGTTTTACTAGCTTTATTGAATTAAAAGGTTTACTTTACATTGTAGAATTTAATATATAATATTCTTTAAGTGCACAATGACTCCTTGATGGTGATCAAGATAAAAAATAGTCTCTTTAAATTCCTTTGCTGTAGCTGTTTTTCTCAGAGCGTTAAAAAGATTTATTTGGTGTTGTAAATGTCACAATAAGAGTGTCAGTAAACCCAATAAAAGATATCAACGCTGTGGAAGGTCAGTAGCTATAGAAAGCAGTAGGTTTATTCAGTGAAAACATTAAACCCTCATAAATGAGCTTGAGTACCCATTCACTATAGTATTTATAAGGTCAAAATCAATTGCATCAAATTGAAAACAATTCAAGATACAAAAAGGTATGCAAATAGAGAAAAAGTAATAGAACTAAGCTAAACACTACTAATATACGTGTACCAGAGTCTAGTGAGGAAAGCTATATAAATGCATAAAAATGTGGTCATCTATAAAAAAATAAAATAAATAATAATAATAATAATAAAAAAAAAAAAAAAAAATATATATATATATATATATATATATATATATATACAGGGGCAGACTGACCATTCGAACACCCATGAAATGCCCCTGGTACCTTTTTATAGGCTTTTTTGGGTGTGCTTTGATTGTGGGCAAGAACACAGGGGCCCCATGATTCTCTAATACCCGGGGGCCCCATGAGTTGTCGGTCCGCCCCTGTATATATATATTTTTAGGGGTATATTAAATTACTTTTACTGTTTGTCAAACGAAATACCCCTAAAATTTTAAAATCTCAAATCATTTCTAGTCTTGTCATTGTTATGTAATTTTACTGAGATTAATATGTACAGGAAATAACAATGTAATATTTTGATCCTGAGAGTGACCATTTGTCTCTGGGGATCAGTATATACCGTGTATATATATATACTGTATATATATATATATATATATATATATATATATATATATATATATATATGTGTGTATTTTGACTTCCTCTGGACTATAGTGATGCTAAAGCCACTGTTTTTTAAACTAACAAACGTTATGAAAGAGAAACTGTAAGTGGGCGCTTACACTGCCCATAGGCACCCCGCACTTAATCTCCAAATGCCATGAACCAAAATAACATACACAATAAATAGTGCTACATGCAGTCCAACACCAATATGGAAATACTAGAGGGGTGGGCCGGGTCTCTAGCAAGCAGAGGTTGAGCGGGTACAGTGTTGCAATCTTTTTATGGGGCATGAGAATGGCCTGGGGGGCAATTGCCCTTTGGCCCAGTCTGCCCCTGCCTGCTCCCCTCTAAATGTTGTGCTCTGGTTGACAGCATTGGCTGCCCCCCACCACCGCTACACTATGCAACTGTATACACACACTCATATTTTTTTCACCTAATTTAGTAATCTTTTGTTCATTTCTTTTATCTGCAGTTAGATATTATGTTAGATAAATAAATGTCTGTTGACTTCAACCAAAAATAAGCATTCCAGAACTATTAGTGGTTGAAAATGCTAAAGGTTTTTACCTTAATGCATTCTGTGCATTAATGTAAAAAACGTCTTAGGTGCCGCTCCCCCACTGCCCCCCTTAAATATCTCAGTAGAGCACTATGCTCGAGAGGAGCAGTGCTGCAATCTCTTTCCCTCCTAATGAGGGATTCAGTGAGAGCAGCGGGAGCCATTGGCTCCTGTTGCTGTCAAACAAATTCAGTGATGATGGAGCGGAGCGAGGGCCCGAGTCACACTGTGTGTATCAAAAAAGGCACAAAGTGGCTCAGGAGGTAGCCCGCACGAGTAGCTCCCCTAGCAAGCGGCTTTTTGGGGGTATTTGAAGGCTGGAAAAGCTAGGAGCGCTGGAGGGGGGGGGGAACCCCTGAAGAGAAGGATCGGGGATGCTTTATGCAAAACCATCGCACAGAGCAGGTAAGTATGACATGTTTGTTGTGAAAGTGAAACTATAAATGGGTGCTTACACTCTCCAAATAAGATGAACCAAATAAAACGAAATAAAAAGAAATAAAAGAGATATTGCGCCAGAGCTTCCTGAGGAAGCCACACGGCGAAACATGTAGAGGCTGCTTACAGTTGTTATATCCAGCCAAATCCCTACGTCACTTGGCTGGATATAACAAGTATCCAGCCAAGTACTGTGCATTCAGTGGAGTTTCCATGAGAACTACAGCTGGAATGCCCCATAGTGTTAATACTGGTTTAAGGTACTTGTTGTTGGAAAATAATCTGCCTAACTAATCCATTAGTTGATTCTGCTTTCCAGGCAAGTAGACTGCCATTAACTGCCTGTTATGTGGTTCTCTGCCAAGCAGAAAAAGTTTTGCGAGATGTAACAGGAAAAGACTTGGGTGCCCCCTTGGAAGGCAAGATAGAATACTGCTGTCTGTTGTCAATCAATGCACTCGGTCCCCTTGGAGAAGATCTTGAAAGGCTTGCAATGCTAGAAAATCTGCCTTCCAGATAGTTAGAGTGTCTGCATTCCACTGGGCTCCAACAGCCTTGCACCTGTCTCCTCAGACTGGAGAGAGACTGCCATCCGATGTCACCAAAAGAGGCACACTGGTGATCTCCAAAATTCTAGTTCTTGCTGAATATGTGGAGACAAAGATCTTCTGATTCATAGATAGCCTTTCCCATTGACTGATGTCAGTGCTCACGTGCCACCTGCCCCAAAGCACCACTGGAATGGCCACTGTAAAGATTACAACAAGGACAATGCAATCCCTCACTGACATAAATGCTGCTTCCGTGACTCTTTATACGCAAATATTCATTTCGGAAGTTTTGCAGTTTTGAAAACCCACTTGACTTATTCAGGTATGAAATATTACTCTAAGATCCTTCATCGATTGAAAAAGGGTTAATTGCCTTCCTTGTTTGTTCACTAGCTGACCAGACTTGGAAAGGACTTCTAGGATAATGTCATGATGCTTTGCCAGCTGCCAGCTTGAATGTACAATAATCAAAACATCGTCCAAGTAGTGGTAGAGTCTTATCCCCAAAGTTGAATTACCGCTACTACTTCCAAGAAGATCTTCAAAAAGGCTCATGGTGCTCTGCCAGTTATAAAATGGCAGACACCTGAACTGGAAATAACATCCAGCTACTGCAAACCTCAGATGTCTCTGGTGCTCTGCACTGATCTGTACATGGAAGTATGCATCAGTCCGGTTGACTGACACTAACCAGCCTTTCCACTGAACTATCGCAATGACTGTCCACAACGACTGCATCTTGAACCTTTTTGTGTTTGTACCCATTCGATTTCTTCAAACCCAGACAGGCTGGAAAGTTGCCGATGCCTTGGGTACTAGAAAAAAAATGGGGAGAAATGCCCAGATTTTGTTTTTCCGGCAGAACTGGCACTTTGGCCTTGTTGCAGTATAATTCTTATCCGCAATCTTGAAGAACATTTCCTTCTTGAGATTTTTGGTCAAGAATGAAATGATTCGGTGGTGGACTTTGGAATTTTCTATTGTACTCCCAACTATTTTCCGAACCAACCAGTCTTTGCTTTCTTCACCCAAAACCTCCAGAAGGTGGCTATCCTGACCCCCACTGGAAGAGACTGGTTAGGCACACCTTCAAAAGACTTTCTGGATTTCTTAGCAGTCTGCTCTGGATTTGATCCTGTGTAAATTTGAACAGCCTCCACTGTGATCTGTTAAGTTTGAAGCCTAAAGCCTATAAGATTTGGCCTCCTGAAGCCTTCTGAAGTTCAACTGATTTGAGTGAAAAGATGGCAGCTTCCTCTAATTAGACTGTGGCCACAGATTTTCCTCCTGTCACTCGCTTAATTGCATCATCCAGCGTTTTGATAAATAACCTCCCATTATAGGGAATGTCACAGAAGGCTTGTGTGGAGGCACCATCTGCCCTCCAGTGGTGCAACCACAAAGCTCCCTTAGCTGTGACTGAATGCGCCAACACTAGTACTAGGTCTGTCAAAGCCTCTGCCAAAGGACAGTTGCTAGGTTCAACTTATCTAGAATCTTGCAGCATACATTTTTTAATTAAAAGCCATTACTTAATGCTTTAGACATTAAAGGTAAAAGTGTTGCTGGATGACAGGCAAAACCTGCCACAGTATAGTTCTTTACATGTCTGAGGGCCAGTTCACCACAATTTCTGCATTCTGGATGTGTTTCTGTATGCATGTTTTGGAGGCATTGTGGTTGATTTTTGGGTGTGTTTTAAAAGGTTATGAATTTTCTGTGCAACCTGTATGTAAACACCAAGTTAAGCTGTGTGTATATTAGTTTTGCTGCAATGCACCATATGTGATCAACCTCTAAATAATTATTAACCTGAGGTACTGCGCTACATTAATACATAATTGTACATCGATCCTCCTGATAATGTGAGTGTTATGCAACTCAATCTTATAACACCTAATAATATATACCCAAGAGGTTACCACCACCACTGTGATGTACAACTTAATCAGGTATACAATTCCTGCATTACTTCCACTGGTGTAAAATTGTGTGTTCCATATATATTAACACATCAATGTGCAAAATAAAAGTTCATCCAACCAATAAAGTGTCCTTTGTGAACTACACTGTGTTCAGTGACGTCCCAACAGTCCAACTGAAAATTTTCTAATCCAACCATTCAAATCCTTGTGCAAAATTAAAAAGTGATATAGTAATAGTCCAGAGGGCATTATAACTAAAACACATTTTAAATCTAAGGAGAGGAACACATATATACCAAGGAATAGTTGTCATCATATGCCATGGTTAGAGAATATACCTAAAGGACACATATTAAGGTTAAGGAGGAACTGCACCCATGAGAAAGATTACAAAGAGCAGGCACAAAATATAGGGGAAAGATTTATAACTAAGGGGTATAATAAACAACACATTTACAATTAGATAAGGGATATTGAAAAGATGGATATAAATCAATAAATACAGGACAAACAAAGTGGTAAAAATAAAGAGATTTATACTGTATACTGGCCATCATTTTAGATTATAACAAAGAATATAATAAAGTAGAGCATATTATTAGAAAACATTGATAAGTGCTACTAACAGATAAACATCTGGGTACTATACTCCCAACTCATCCAAAATTTATATATAAGAGAGCCCCAGTTATTAGACACAGTTTGGTCAAGAATGTAATTGACCTGTCTGGGAAGTCTATTTTTAAGATGTTTTGGGACCTACCAGGATTCTATCAATGTGGCAGATGCTACGCTTGTAACAGATTGAGAGATGGAAACAAAAGGAGAAAAACTTTCATATCAAAGACTGTAGGAAAGCAGTACACCATAAGGGATTGCATTACATGTAACACAGAGGGGGTGATCTATTGCATTCTGTGTCCATGTGGGACCCAACATATAGGACACACAAAGAGGGTATTGTCAAAAAGAATTAAAGAACATATGTATTAAACTACAAAGGGATAACCAAAACATCCATTATCTGAACATTACAGAGAGGTACATAATAAAGAAGTACAACAATTTTCTGGCAGAGAAAAATATAAACAAAATTGGAAAGTATCAAATAATATTAGGGTACTTAGCCAAAAAGAAACAAAGTGGATACATGAGATCAAAACTTTGACCCCTTGGGGACATAACATAGAAGTCGTCATCAACAGTTTCTTTAGTAATGCGTAAATCATCTCTTGCAGTCCATAATCTTTTGAAATTAAAGAAGGGTGGTAGAAAATTATTTTTACTTTTCAAAATATTTTTTGATAAGTGGAGTTTCCTAAATATTACCATAAAGGAGAGTTACTGGTGCATATCATAACAGAAAGAAAGTTTAATTCCATTAGTTTTTATGAGAGAGAGAGAGAGAGAGAGAGAGAGAGAGAGAGAGAGAGAGAGAGAGAGAGAGAGAGAGAGAGAGAGTAAAAACTAATGAAGTGGTACTATATGGATCATGACACCATACCAGTACACACATATATTTGAGGGGTAGATAGTTACAGATATATAAGTCTTTCCTTATATAATTACCTACAGAATTGGTCACATTTATTACATGGTATCATCTGGCTATATTAGTTGTCGGCACAAGACAGTTATTAATTAGAGTGCATTTAAGGCAGACCACTTT
The DNA here is from genome assembly GCF_062004578.1 of Staurois parvus. Classification (NCBI taxonomy): domain Eukaryota; kingdom Metazoa; phylum Chordata; class Amphibia; order Anura; family Ranidae; genus Staurois; species Staurois parvus. The sequence goes on from NW_028320699.1 coordinate 22,183, forward strand.
ACATAATGTCAACAGGGGGTCAATCATTTATTATTTATATATGTCATCCTTTTTTGCAACAATAGTGGTTTGCAAAGGAGAGTTATTAATCACGGTGCTTTGTAGGTAGAACAGTATATTTAATGCTAACAGGGGGTTAATTACTTTAGGTTTAGATTTTATTTCTTTAATTATTTTTAATAATTTTTCAATCATTTTATATTTTAAATTTTAACTTTTCAGTGCACACACCTTGAGATTTTATAACTACACACAGATGGGCACAAATGTACATGTAGTGCATTGTCATAGGGGCATATAGAAGTATAGCTCATAGTAGAATAGAATTTAAGATTTTATGTGGATAATTCGTAGTTAGACCTAAATGCCATCCACCTCAGTTATCCTTCAGCATTCTACCCTTTAACAAAAAATTAAATAAGTTAAATTGCGTTTATAAATGAATCAATAGGCAACAGCCAATATGTTTATCAGGAGGTATAGAAAAAGATATAATGGAGATTGGATGTATTATTGGTGCTGTTGTTGTTTACCTATCTATTATTACCAGAGGAGAGAGTTAGTCAACAACATGGCCACTGCTAACACCTGTAATATAGCGAGGAGGTATTGATAGCCAAAAAAGTGGTGACTCGGATGGGTATAATACACTGAGACCTTAGACAAAATGGCGGAGGTAGTCCAGGAAATGGTCACTGTTAGTATCCTAATAACAGGGGGATATACAGGTGAAACCCAAACAATTAGAATATCGTGCAAAAGTTCATTTATTTCAGTAATGCAACTTAAAAGGTGAAACTAATATATGTGATAGACTCATTACATGCAAAGCAAGATCGTTCAAGCCGTGATTTGTCATAATTGTGATGATTATGGCTTACAGCTCAAAGTGTCGCACTCTAATCAGCTAATTTAGCCATTCCTGAGCCTTTAAATGGTCTCTCAGTCTGGTTCAGTAGGAATCACAATCATGGGAAAGACTACTGACCTGACAGTTGTGCAGAAAACCATCATTGACACCCTCCATAAGGAGGGAAAGCCTCAAAAGGTAATTGCAAAAGAAGATGGATGTTCCCAAAGTGCTGTATCAAAGCACATTAAAAGAAAGTTATGTGGAAGGGAAAAGTGTGTAAGAAAAAGGTGCACAAGCAGCAGGGATGACCACAGCCTGGAGAGGATTGTCAGGAAAAGGCCATTCAAAAGTGTTGAAGACTTTCACAAGGAGTGGACTGAGGCTGGAGTCAGTGCATCAAGAGCCACCACACACAGACGGATCTTGGACATGGGCTTCAAATATCATATTCCTCTTGTCAAGCCACTCCTGAACAACAAACAACGTCAGAAGCGTCTTACCTAAGCTAAAGGAAAACAGACCTGGTCTGTTTCTCAGTGGTCCAAAGTCCTCTTTTCTGATGAGAGCAACGTTTGCATCTCATTTGGAAACTAAGGACCCAGAATATAGAGGAAGAATGAAGAGGCACACACTGTAAGATGCTTGAAGTCCAGTGTGAAGTTTCCACAGTCTGTGTTGATTTGGGGAGCCATGTCATCTGCTGGTGTTGGTCCACTGTGCTTCATTAAGTCCAGGGTCAACACAGCCGTCTACCAGGAGATTTTGGAGCACTTCATGCTTCCTTCCACAGACGAGCTTTATGGGGATGCTGACTTCATTTTCCAGCAGGACTTGGCACCTGCCCACAGTGCCAAAAGCACCAAAACCTGATTCAACGACCGTGGCATTACTGTGCTTGATTGGCCAGCAAACTTGCCTGACCTGAACCCCACAGAGAATCTATGGGGCATTGCCAAGTGAAAGATGAGAGACATGAGACCGAACAATGCAGAAGAGCTGAAGGCTGCTATTGAAGCATCCTGGTCTTCCATAACACCTCAGCAGTGCCACAGGCTGATAGCTTCCATGCCACGTTGCATTGAGGCAGTAATTGCTGCAAAAGGGGCCCAAACCAAGTACATATGCATGCTTATACTTTTCAGAGGTCCGATATTGTTCTATGTACAATCCTTGTTTTATTGATTGCATCTAATATTCTAATTTTCTGAGATTGTGGATTTGGGGTTTTCATGAGCTGTAAGCCATAATCATCACAATTATGACAAATCACGGCTTGAACTATCTTGCTTTGCATGTAATGAGTCTATCTCATATATTAGTTTCACCTTTTAAGTTGCATTACTAAAATAAATGAACTTTTGCACGATATTCTAATTTTTTGAGTTTCACCTGTATATAGAGGCAGGGTAGCGGAGCTCTGGTGTTTACCCTTTGGAAGAAGTCACAGGAACTGATGAAACATGTCAGAGAGGGGCTTCCACGCTACTAGGAAGGAGCCCATACATCAGGGGCGGACTGACCATTTGGAAACTCGGGCACTGCCCGAGGGCCCGGGGTCAGTAGGGGGCCCCATGAGATGCCCCTGGTACCTTTTTCATAGGCTTTTTTGAGTTTGGGCAAGGGCACGGGGCCCCATGATCCCCTATTGCACGGGGGCCCCATGAGTTGTCAGTCCGCCCCTGCCATACATACGAGGACTTAGTGATATTTACACTATTAGAGCTTTCTAACTGTTATTTAAAGTGGTGCACTACTGTCTATTAGTGCACAAGAGTTGTGAGTGCATATTTTATTGGTTTAAATAAATATATGGTGGTTTTATAAGGTAAAGCACAATGCACAGTTTCTTGTTTTGTCTGAGCTAACAACACAAGAGTTCTCAATGGGGTGATCAGATGCTTTGACATAATCCAATACAAGCATATAAGGAAGGAGGAGAAAAAGTTTCAATAACCATATAGGCCCCTTAAAGAGAAAGAGTAACCTGCTTCCAGGTCATAAATTAAGATGAGAGCGATGATTGAAAGGTGGTGGGAATCACAGAAGAATTTGCCACTTTTTAATTTTGCACAAGGATTTGTACGATTGGATTGGAAAATTTTCAGTTGGACTGTTGGGACGTCACTGAACACAGTGTATTTCACAAAGGACACTTTATTGTTTGGATGAACTTTTATTATGCACATTGATGTGTGAATATATGGAACACACAATTTTATACCAATGGAAGTAATGCAGGAATTGTATACCTGATTAAATTGTACATCACAGTGGTGGTGGTAACCTCTAGGGTATATATTATTAGGTGTTATAAGATTGAGTTGCATAACACTCACATTTTCAGGAGGATCAATGTATAATTATGTATTAATGTAGAGCAGCTCCTCAGGTGAATAATTATTTGAATGTGTTCTGCCATGTTCCAGATGTGTTCCCTACAGAGAAAATGCAACATGTTCAACTTTTGTTGACTGCACTGCACTGCACTGATGTAAACTAGACCATTGGAATCCAATGTAAATATGCACTTTTGATGCAGAAAAAAAACCCACTGGACTGCATCTGGTGTGGACCAGCCCATATCCACTTTTCAATCCATTAGGTCCCAACAGGCAACTGGGTTATTGAAAGGCAAAGAAAATTGATGAGCCAGATGCTAGAGGGCTCTGTCCACCCTTGGAAGTGCATTGCTTAAACATGCATCAGCCATCTTCATTGGATAAAGCTTAAATAACTTGTTCTATAAATTGTCCTTATCAGGTTTGTCCCATTCTCCATTAATGAGTTCTTTACTCTGTCATTATAGGGAAAGAAAACCCTTTCTTCTTCACATTTGGAAACATCTGCATGCTTTTTGCATTGGATGGGCCTCAGGCCCCTGACACTAAGGGGACCAATGAGATCGACCGACCTTTCTTCATCCTCACTTCACTTGTTATGTTATACTAATGACTAGAGATGAGCGAAGTATTCAAAAATTCGATTCGACTGATTCGGCGAATTCGTAGAAAAATTTTGATTCGAGTCGAATATATTCGCTGTGAATTTAACTTAAAAAAGGGTGTTTCTAGGCTTCAGAGAGACTTAATATTAGTGCTGAACACTGTACCTTTAATTTAAATGCCCTTGGAGTCTGCTGGGGAAGAGAAATAATACTGTCAGGCAGTATGACATGCAGATGAGTGCCGTCGATCTTAGAATCACCGCACACTTCACTCATTTGGCCAGTCACGGGGCCAAAACCAGAGTGTGGAGCCACAGTGTGGCGGTGGAGGCAGCAGCAATGGGAGGCCATACAGCACCCTATGACAAAAATGGAAACCACCAGCAGTGTGAGGAGACCTGAAAGTGGCACATGGCAGAGTGTGGCGATAGAGACAGCAGCAATGGGAGGCCGTACAGGGACCCATGACACACTCTGGACCTGGCAGCAGCATGAGGAGGCGGTACAGGGGCCCATGGCAGATTACGGGCCTGGCAGCAGCATGAGGAGTCGGTACGGGGGCCCATGGCAGATTACAGGCCTGGCAGCAGCAATGGGAGGCCGTACAGGGACCCATGACACAATCTGGACGTGGCAGCAGCATGGGGAGGCGGTACAGGGGCCCATGACAGATTACGGGCCTGGCAGCAGCATTTGGAGTCGGTACGGGGGCCCATGACACACTCTGGACCTGGCAGCAGCATGAGGAGGCGGTACAGGGGCGCATGACAGATTACGAGCCTGGCAGCAGCAACTTGGACAGGAGGACGTTCAGTTTCTGGACCGTCTGGTGCGTGCTCGCAAACTGTTGTCTCTTGGAAACGGATTCCAAGAAAGACTGCTGATGGAATCCGTGAAGAGGAGTAGCAGGAGAAGGAGCATCTGAACGAGCGGAATATGCCAACAAGCGACAACAGGGGCCCATGGCAGATTAGGGGCCTGGCAGCAGCTATGGGAGGCCCGTAATCTGCCAGCACCCTATGACAAAAAATGGAACCCACCAGCAGTGTGAGGAGACCTGAAAGTGGCACATGGCAGAGTGTGGCGATGGAGACAGCAGCAATGGGAGGCCGTACAGGGACCCATGACACACTCTGGACCTGGCAGCAGCATGAGGAGGCGGTATATAGGGGCCTATGGCAGATTAGGGGCCTGGCAGCAGCTATGGGAGGCCCGTAATCTGCCAGCACCCTATGTCAAAAAATTCTACACACCAGCAGTGCGTGAGACCTGAAAGTGGCACATGGCAGAGTGTGGCGATGGAGACAGCAGCAATGGGAGGCCGTACAGGGACCCATGAGAGACTCTGGACTTGGCAGCAGCATGAGGAGGCAGTATAGGGGCCCATGGCAGATTAGGGGCCTGGCAGCAGCTATGGGAGGCCCGTAATCTGCCAGCACCCTATGACAAAAAATGGAACACACCAGCAGTGTGAGGAGACCTGAAAGTGGCACATGTTTGGGGCATGATTCATGGCGGATTTAGTCAGTTGTGTCAGGAACTGGTGGTTTGAAATCCAGACTAATCCACGCCTGATTCATTTTCACAAACTTCAGTCTCTCCACACTTTGGGTGGACAGTCGTGTCCTCCGCGGAGTTGCAATACCTCCTGCCGCACTAAACACGCGCTCCGATGCCACGCTACTGGCCGGGCATGACAGCCTTTCAAGGGCAAATTCAGCTAGTTGGGGCCAAAGGTCAAGTTTCGTTGCCCAGTAGTCAAGGGGATTGTCTACCTCGGTTGGCAGGGTGCTGTCCAAGTAGGCCTAAGCCTGTTGTTTGAGGTCCTGCTCCAGGTCCACCTGATGCTGCTGCTGCTGCTGCTGCGGCTGGTTAGTAGTTTCCTCACTGCGCTGGTGAAGAAAGCTACTCATCATCGACTGCAGACTGAGGCAGCCGCTGCTGGTGGAGCTGCCACTGCTCCTACCACCCCACCCCTCCCCTGCTGCCATGGCAGCGGAACGCGAGCGCACAGGGCCCACAGTGTCTGAGGATGGACGTTGGCGCAGACAGGCAGAGACCAGCTGACTACATAGGTGGTTTTTATAGTACGTTATTTTGGCCTCCCTCTCAGCAGGTGTGAAAAAGGCCACCATTTTTGAACGGTAGCGAGGGTCCAACAAGGTGGACAGCCAAAAGTCATCCCTCTGTCTGATGGTTATTATTCGGCTGTCGCTACGCAAGCAAGCGAGCATGCTATGGGCCATTTGTGCCAAGGAATGCGAGGGACTCCCTGCCTCCATCTCACAGCATACTGCCACGGTGCGTCTGGGTCCTCTGTCTCCTCTTCCTCCTCCTCTGCCAGATGCTCCTGCTCCTCCACTCCTGTCCGCTGAGTGGAAAAACCACCCATTTCACTCAATAATTCCTGAGCACCAATGTCCTCCTCTACTTCTTCCTCTTCTTCCTGTCCTGCCCCCACAGGGGTCATGTGGCGTTGAGATCTGTGCGCCACGTCTACCGCACCCTGACCAGCCATTGTTAACAGCATTTGTTCCAGGACGTGCAACAGAGGAATGACGTCGTTCATCCCATAGTCCTGCCGACTCACGAATAGCGTGGCCTCCTCAAAGGGCCTGAGCAAGCGCAGGTGTCACGCATGAGCTGCCAATGGCTGACATCTAAGTTACACAGGGAGTACCTTTATCCGCTTTTAACATCAGGAAATCGGTGATGGCCTTTCGCTGTTCGTAAAGGCGGTCTAACATATGTAGGGTTGAATTCCACCTTGTTGCAACGTCACAGCATGAGGAGTCGGTACGGGGGCCCATGGCAGATTACGTGCCTGGCAGCAGCAATGGGAGGCCCGTAATCTGCCAGCACCCTATGTCAAAAAATTCAACACACCAGCAGTGTGAGGAGACCTGAAAGTGGCACATGGCAGAGTGTGGCTATGGAGACAGCAGCAATGGGAGGCCGTACAGGGACCCATGACACACTCTGGACTTGGCAGCAGCATGAGGAGGCGGTATAGGGGCCCATGGCAGATTAGGGGCCTGGCAGCAGCAATGGGAGGCCCGTAATCTGCCAGCACCCTATGTCAAAAAATTCTACCACCAGCAGTGTGAGGAGACCTGAAAGTGGCACATGGCAGAGTGTGGCGATGGAGACAGCAGCAATGGGAGGCCGTACAGGGACCCATGACAGACTCTGGACCTGGCAGCAGCATGAGGAGGCGGTATATAGGGGCCCATGGCAGATTAGGGGCCTGGCAGCAGCAATGGGAGGCCCGTAATCTGCCAACACCCTATGTCAAAAAATTCAACACACCAGCAGTGTGAGGAGACCTGAAAGTGGCACATGGCATGAGACACTGTGGACCTGGCAGCAGCATGAGGAGGCGGTATATAGGGGCCCATGGCAGATTAGGGGCCTGGCAGCAGCTATGGAGGCCCATAATCTGCCAGCACCCTATGTCAAAAAATTCTACACACCAGCAGTGTGTGAGGAGACCTGAAAGTGGCACATGGCAGAGTGTGGCGATGGAGACAACAGCCAATGGGAGGCCGTACAGGGACCCATGACAGACTCTGGACCTGGCAGCAGCATGAGGAGGCGGTATATAGGGGCCTATGGCAGATTAGGGGCCTGGCAGCAGCTATGGAGGCCCGTAATCTGCCAGCACCCTATGTCAAAAAATTCTACACACCAGCAGTGTGTGAGACCTGAAAGTGGCACATGGCAGAGTGTGGCGATGGAGACAGCAGCAATGGGAGGCCGTACAGGGACCCATGACAGACTCTGGACCTGGCAGCAGCATGAGGAGGCGGTATATAGGGGCCCATGCAGATTAGGGGCCTGGCAGCAGCAATGGGAGGCCCGTAATCTGCCAACACCCTATGTCAAAAAATTCCTACACACCAGCAGTGTGAGGAGACCTGAAAGTGGCACATGGCATGAGACACTGTGGACCTGGCAGCAGCATGAGGAGGCGGTATATAGGGGCCCTGCAGATTAGGGGCCTGGCAGCAGCTATGGGAGGCCCATAATCTGCCAGCACCCTATGTCAAAAAATTCTACACACCAGCAGTGTGTGAGGAGACCTGAAAGGTGGCACATGGCAGAGTGTGGCGATGGAGACAGCAGCAATGGGAGGCCGTACAGGGACCCATGAGAGACTCTGGACCTGGCAGCAGCATGAGAGAGGCGGTATATAGGGGCCTATGGCAGATTAGGGGCCTGGCAGCAGCTATGGGAGGCCCGTAATCTGCCAGCACCCTATGTCAAAAAATTCTACACACCAGCAGTGTGTGAGACCTGAAAGTGGCACATGGGCAGAGTGTGGCGATGGAGACAGCAGCAATGGGAGGCCGTACAGGGACCCATGAGAGACTCTGGACCTGGCAGCAGCATGAGGAAGCGGTATATAGGGGCCTATGGCAGATTAGGGGCCTGGCAGCAGCTATAGGAGGCCCATAATCTGCCAGCACCCTATGTCAAAAAATTCTACACACCAGCAGTGTGTGAGACCTGAAAGTGGCACATGGCAGAGTGTGGCGATGGAGACAGCAGCAATGGGAGGCCGTACAGGGACCCATGAGAGACTATGGACCTGGCAGCAGCATGAGGAAGCGGTATATAGGGGCCTATGGCAGATTAGGGGCCTGGCAGCAGCTATAGGAGGCCCGTAATCTGCCAGCACCCTATGTCAAAAAATTCTACACACCAGCAGTGTGTGAGGAGACCTGAAAGTGGCACATGGCAGAGTGTGGCGATGGAGACAGCAGCAATGGGAGGCCGTACAGGGACCCATGACAGACTCTGGACCTGGCAGCAGCATGAGGAGGCGGTATATAGGGGCCTATGGCAGATTAGGGGCCTGGCAGCAGCTATGGGAGGCCCGTAATCTGCCAGCACCCTATGTCAAAAAATTCTACACACCAGCAGTGTGTGAGACCTGAAAGTGGCACATGGCAGAGTGTGGCGATGGAGACAGCAGCAATGGGAGGCCGTACAGGGACCCATGAGAGACTCTGGACCTGGCAGCAGCATGAGGAAGCGGTATATAGGGGCCTATGGCAGATTAGGGGCCTGGCAGCAGCTATAGGAGGCCCATAATCTGCCAGCACCCTATGTCAAAAAATTCTACACACCAGCAGTGTGTGAGGAGACCTGAAAGTGGCACATGGCAGAGTGTGGCGATGGAGACAGCAGCAATGGGAGGCCGTACAGGGACCCATGAGAGACTCTGGACCTGGCAGCAGCATGAGGAGGCGGTATATAGGGGCCTATGGCAGATTAGGGGCCTGGCAGCAGCTATGGGAGGCCCGTAATCTGCCAGCACCCTATGTCAAAAAATTCTACACACCAGCAGTGTGTGAGGAGACCTGAAAGTGGCACATGGCAGAGTGTGGCGATGGAGACAGCAGCAATGGGAGGCCGTACAGGGACCCATGACAGACTCTGGACCTGGCAGCAGCATGAGGAGGCGGTATATAGGGGCCTATGGCAGATTAGGGGCCTGGCAGCAGCTATGGGAGGCCCGTAATCTGCCAGCACCCTATGTCAAAAAATTCTACACACCAGCAGTGTGTGAGACCTGAAAGTGGCACATGGCAGAGTGTGGCGATAGAGACAGCAGCAATGGGAGGCCGTACAGGGACCCATGAGAGACTCTGGACCTGGCAGCAGCATGAGGAAGCGGTATATAGGGGCCTATGGCAGATTAGGGGCCTGGCAGCAGCTATAGGAGGCCCATAATCTGCCAGCACCCTATGTCAAAAAATTCTACACACCAGCAGTGTGTGAGACCTGAAAGTGGCACATGGCAGAGTGTGGCGATGGAGACAGCAGCAATGGGAGGCCGTACAGGGACCCATGAGAGACTCTGGACCTGGCAGCAGCATGAGGAGGCGGTATATAGGGGCCTATGGCAGATTAGGGGCCTGGCAGCAGCTATGGGAGGCCCGTAATCTGCCAGCACCCTATGTCAAAAAATTCTACACACCAGCAGTGTGTGAGGAGACCTGAAAGTGGCACATGGCAGAGTGTGGCGATGGAGACAGCAGCAATGGGAGGCCGTACAGGGACCCATGAGAGACTCTGGACCTGGCAGCAGCATGAGGAGGCGGTATATAGGGGCCTATGGCAGATTAGGGGCCTGGCAGCAGCTATGGGAGGCCCGTAATCTGCCAGCACCCTATGTCAAAAAATTCTACACACCAGCAGTGTGTGAGGAGACCTGAAAGTGGCACATGGCAGAGTGTGGCGATGGAGACAGCAGCAATGGGAGGCCGTACAGGGACCCATGAGAGACTCTGGACCTGGCAGCAGCATGAGGAGGCGGTATATAGGGGCCTATGGCAGATTAGGGGCCTGGCAGCAGCTATGGGAGGCCCGTAATCTGCCAGCACCCTATGTCAAAAAATTCTACACACCAGCGGTGTGTGAGGAGACCTGAAAGTGGCACATGGCAGAGTGTGGCGATGGAGACAGCAGCAATGGGAGGCCGTACAGGGACCCATGACAGACTCTGGACCTGGCAGCAGCATGAGGAGGCGGTATATAGGGGCCTATGGCAGATTAGGGGCCTGGCAGCAGCTATGGGAGGCCCGTAATCTGCCAGCACCCTATGTCAAAAAATTCTACACACCAGCAGTGTGTGAGACCTGAAAGTGGCACATGGCAGAGTGTGGCGATGGAGACAGCAGCAATGGGAGGCCGTACAGGGACCCATGAGAGACTCTGGACCTGGCAGCAGCATGAGGAAGCGGTATATAGGGGCCTATGGCAGATTAGGGGCCTGGCAGCAGCTATAGGAGGCCCATAATCTGCCAGCACCCTATGTCAAAAAATTCTACACACCAGCAGTGTGTGAGGAGACCTGAAAGTGGCACATGGCAGAGTGTGGCGATGGAGACAGCAGCAATGGGAGGCCGTACAGGGACCCATGAGAGACTCTGGACCTGGCAGCAGCATGAGGAGGCGGTATATAGGGGCCTATGGCAGATTAGGGGCCTGGCAGCAGCTATGGGAGGCCCGTAATCTGCCAGCACCCTATGTCAAAAAATTCTACACACCAGCAGTGTGTGAGGAGACCTGAAAGTGGCACATGGCAGAGTGTGGCGATGGAGACAGCAGCAATGGGAGGCCGTACAGGGACCCATGACAGACTCTGGACCTGGCAGCAGCATGAGGAGGCGGTATATAGGGGCCTATGGCAGATTAGGGGCCTGGCAGCAGCTATGGGAGGCCCGTAATCTGCCAGCACCCTATGTCAAAAAATTCTACACACCAGCAGTGTGTGAGACCTGAAAGTGGCACATGGCAGAGTGTGGCGATGGAGACAGCAGCAATGGGAGGCCGTACAGGGACCCATGAGAGACTCTGGACCTGGCAGCAGCATGAGGAAGCGGTATATAGGGGCCTATGGCAGATTAGGGGCCTGGCAGCAGATATAGGAGGCCCATAATCTGCCAGCACCCTATGTCAAAAAATTCTACACACCAGCAGTGTGTGAGACCTGAAAGTGGCACATGGCAGAGTGTGGCGATGGAGACAGCAGCAATGGGAGGCCGTACAGGGACCCATGAGAGACTCTGGACCTGGCAGCAGCATGAGGAAGCGGTATATAGGGGCCTATGGCAGATTAGGGGCCTGGCAGCAGCTATAGGAGGCCCGTAATCTGCCAGCACCCTATGTCAAAAAATTCTACACACCAGCAGTGTGTGAGGAGACCTGAAAGTGGCACATGGCAGAGTGTGGCGATGGAGACAGCAGCAATGGGAGGCCGTACAGGGACCCATGAGAGACTCTGGACCTGGCAGCAGCATGAGGAGGCGGTATATAGGGGCCTATGGCAGATTAGGGGCCTGGCAGCAGCTATGGGAGGCCCGTAATCTGCCAGCACCCTATGTCAAAAAATTCTACACACCAGCAGTGTGTGAGGAGACCTGAAAGTGGCACATGGCAGAGTGTGGCGATGGAGACAGCAGCAATGGGAGGCCGTACAGGGACCCATGACAGACTCTGGACCTGGCAGCAGCATGAGGAGGCGGTATATAGGGGCCTATGGCAGATTAGGGGCCTGGCAGCAGCTATGGGAGGCCCGTAATCTGCCAGCACCCTATGTCAAAAAATTCTACACACCAGCAGTGTGTGAGACCTGAAAGTGGCACATGGCAGAGTGTGGCGATGGAGACAGCAGCAATGGGAGGCCGTACAGGGACCCATGAGAGACTCTGGACCTGGCAGCAGCATGAGGAAGCGGTATATAGGGGCCTATGGCAGATTAGGGGCCTGGCAGCAGCTATAGGAGGCCCATAATCTGCCAGCACCCTATGTCAAAAAATTCTACACACCAGCAGTGTGTGAGACCTGAAAGTGGCACATGGCAGAGTGTGGCGATGGAGACAGCAGCAATGGGAGGCCGTACAGGGACCCATGAGAGACTCTGGACCTGGCAGCAGCATGAGGAAGCGGTATATAGGGGCCTATGGCAGATTAGGGGCCTGGCAGCAGCTATAGGAGGCCCATAATCTGCCAGCACCCTATGTCAAAAAATTCAACACACCAGCAGTGTGAGGAGACCTGAAAGTGGCACATGGCATGAGACACTGTGGACCTGGCAGCAGCATGAGGAGGCGGTATATAGGGGCCCATGGCAGATTAGGGGCCTGGCAGCAGCTATGGGAGGCCCATAATCTGCCAGCACCCTATGTCAAAAAATTCTACACACCAGCAGTGTGTGAGGAGACCTGAAAGTGGCACATGGCAGAGTGTGGCGATGGAGACAGCAGCAATGGGAGGCCGTACAGGGACCCATGAGAGACTCTGGACCTGGCAGCAGCATGAGGAGGCGGTATATAGGGGCCTATGGCAGATTAGGGGCCTGGCAGCAGCTATGGGAGGCCCGTAATCTGCCAGCACCCTATGTCAAAAAATTCTACACACCAGCAGTGTGTGAGGAGACCTGAAAGTGGCACATGGCAGAGTGTGGCGATGGAGACAGCAGCAATGGGAGGCCGTACAGGGACCCATGAGAGACTCTGGACCTGGCAGCAGCATGAGGAGGCGGTATATAGGGGCCTATGGCAGATTAGGGGCCTGGCAGCAGCTATGGGAGGCCCGTAATCTGCCAGCACCCTATGTCAAAAAATTCTACACACCAGCAGTGTGTGAGGAGACCTGAAAGTGGCACATGGCAGAGTGTGGCGATGGAGACAGCAGCAATGGGAGGCCGTACAGGGACCCATGACAGACTCTGGACCTGGCAGCAGCATGAGGAGGCGGTATATAGGGGCACATGGCAGATTAGGGGCCTGGCAGCAG
>NW_028320700.1:2500-77500 GCF_062004578.1 Staurois parvus
CCCAAAGAAGATATATTTTCTGAAAGCAGAGACCCGAGAGAATAAAATAGCGGTAGTTCCAATTTTTTATGTCACTCGTTATTACCGCGAAGGTCTAGCAAACAAAATTCCAGTTAAAAAAAACCCCCACACTAAAGTGAATTTTAGAGCAATCAAACACAATACATTACCCACAATTATGGTAAAATATAAATAGTGAGGTTGCATCGAGTAAATAGACACCCAACATGCCAAACCTTAAATTTGTGGCGGCAAACTTCAGTACCCCGTATTTTCTATAGACGACGCTTCAAACGCCCCCTACAGGTCATAAGTGTAGTGTTATGGAGGAGATCTGCTGCTAGAATTCTTGCTCTCTGGCGTGTGTATTGCAATAGACTTTTTTATGCACAGGCCCTCCGACGCATACATTTACGTTCGTATGGGGCCTTGAAAAAAACTTTTTTTTTTCGGGGGGAGGATAGAAGCTGTGTGCAACTTTTTTTTTTCGCAAAAAAAAAAATTTTCTTGCGTATCTTTTTTTTTTTTTTTTTTTTCAGCACGTAGTAGACAAAATTTTCCCTGTGTTACAATTTTTGGTAACAGGTTCTCTTTGAAGAGATATGCGACCTTTAATTTCTCCTCTGGGTTCCACTCAATGTAGATCACCTTGCATGTGTCCGCTCTCCTGCCTCCCCTCCAAAGTTTAAGTTTACCCCGAGCTACACTAAGGAATACCGCCTGGGGGGTTAAAGTTTCAGCACCACAAGCGGTGACCCCCCCCGAGCTACACTCGGGAATACACTGCAGCGTTGCTCCGGGATCCCTCCAGCACTTACCTTGTCCTGCGCTCCCGCGATGTCCCTCCTGCAGTGTCCCCAGCAATGTCCTCCGGCCGATGACGGCATCTGTCTTCTGGGTTCCGTTCCCTGCGACGTCGGGACGTACGGGGGATGGAACTGGCGGGAAATTCAAAAATGTGTAAAAGTGACATTCACTAAATACACTAAAATCACATAGTATTCCATTGCTGTATCAAACCATTTCACATACATTGTGTCCCGAGTGCTTTGTCCGGCGCCCTGCCTGCATTTTTACCGCCCTTTCTGCCTGGAAACTGAGAAACGTCCATGGCGTCCAAAAAGCGTCCCTTTAGGTCAGACGCGGTTTTAGACCGGCTAGAGAACAGCGATAGTAAATCAGAACCACTTGCAGAATTGAGTGATAATGATTGGTGGGGGAAATTCCTCATCAGACACTGAAAACGATTCTGCGACTGAGCTCAGCGATGTGCGAACTTGGCGCTCTATTTCACATTTCAGTGTTTTTGGTTTGATTATATTATTGCATTACATTTATTATTATATTATTATTTTTATGATTATTAAATTATAATTTATGATTTCGTGTTTCAAATTTTATCATCCCCGGGATGATTACTAGACTCTTGTTCGGACAGATTTCAGTGAGTTATTCCTAAAAATTACAGGCCTGCAATAAAAAAATACATGTTTCCATGCAAATAATGTACCGCTTTGAGCACAGAAATACTGACATAATCAGACCGCTAGGGAGGTTACTGACCGTGCAAAGAAAGCGAGGAGGTACCAAAATGGATGTTAGGTCTCATTTGTGTGTCATTATCACGTGTAAATATCAATCCGATGATAAACTGATTTATAGAAGTGATGAATGCTGTATATTGGGGATGTGATGTCCAGGCAGTGTTCCCTCCATCGTTGTGTGTTGTAGTCCTGTGTGTGAACCACGTTGCTGTTTATTACAATTGTATAATATAACCATTCTCCTCTCCTGGCAGCACAATGTAACAGTACAAGTCCTCCTGCACACAGGACGGTTTTACAGCGGCTGTTTTTGGCTTTTGACTTTTTTTTTTACAGTCCGTAACCCCCCAGCATGTTATCCTCGGTGTCCATACACACACATAGACTGGAATCAACCTTTTTTGGCTGGAAAAAAACCCCAGGACTAGTGGGGTTTCTAGAGTTTTTTTTTTTAGCTGTAAAAACGCTCTAATGCGGTAAAACGCCACAAACTGGTGTGTTTGGACTTTTTTTTTTTTTTTTTTTTTTTTTACAGCCAGTAAACCCTCCCAGCATGTTATCTTAGGTGTCCATACACAATGTAACCAATGTTTTTTTTGGCAGGGACATTTTTTGACTGGAAAAAAACCCAGGACTAGTGGGATTCTAGAGGGATTTTTTAGCTGTAAAAACGCTGTAAAACTCAGTAAACTGGAGTTTTTTGGAAGTTTGTTTGACCCAAAAAAATTTTTTTGTAAAAAAACCCCCATTAAATGCTAATGCAAAAATGCCAAAAAAAAGCTGAAAAACTCATGTTTTAGTGTGACTTTACAGCCAGCGTTACCAGCATTATCAAAACGTCCCGTGTGCATGAGGACCAAAAGGATGCATTGCTGACCGTTCCTAACGCCTCCGTCTGAACGCACCACTTTAATTTTCAGGGGCTGAAGTCTAACTGCTCACTAATAGCTGCTTCTCTCCTCAGAATCAAAGCCACATTTCCCCTCAGTCCTTCCACCATTGTCTGATCTTCTTCCTAAAACCCGTATTCCAGTAAGTGCTCCTTTTCTGCTTTTATCTGACTGGTATGGCGTCCTCTTCTTGCACCAGACTCTATCCACGTGTTTTTCTGTTACCATTTTATCTGTTTCAGGTACTTATATAGCGCCCAGGGGCGGACTGACCATTTGGAAACTCGGGCACTGCCCGAGGGCCCGGGGTCAGTAGGGGGCCCCATGAGATGCCCCTGGTACCTTTTTCATAGGCTTTTTAGAGTTTGGACACAGGGGCCCCATGATCCCCTATTGCCCGGGGGCCCCCATTGTCAGTCCGCCCCTGATAGCGCCATCAATTTACTCAGCGCTTTACATATATATTATACATTCACATCAGTCCCCGCCCCCAAGGGGCGTACAATCTAAGGTCCCTAACTCACATTCATACATACACATACTAGGGACAATTTAGACAGGAGCCAATTCACCTCCCAGCATGTCTTTGGAGTGTGGGAGGAAACTGGAGTACCTGGAGGAAACCCACGCAGGCACAGGGAGAATATGCAAACTCCAGGCAGGTGGTGCTGTGATTGGGATTCATGGACCCTATTGGCCACTGCTGAGGGCCTATAAATATCAACAATGTGTAGCCGGGGGCGCTGCCTTTGCTGATTACACACTATTGATGGTTTACATGTCCGTTCTGAATCGGCACGTGGGCAGAATGACCTCAACCGATTCTGAATATCTGAGGCCAAGGTGCCGCCACCGTGTGAAAGGGCTCATTCAGGGCTGACGTATGCAAACATCAGAAGTGTGTGATCCGCAGCGGCGTTATCACTAGCTACACATTGCTGTTTAAATGTCGGCCCTGAGCAGCGGAGGTGACCAATAGAGGGTCCATGTACAATGTAAACGCACCACAACATGGCTGGCTGAAAAAAAGACAAAAGTCTTTCCAGTTCAGACTATTAAAAAAAAAAAAAAAATTATAATCCTACACCCACAGTTGATCCAGAGGAAGGCAAAAAAAAAACCCAGCAAAGCACGATCCAATTTGCTCCTGCAGGGGAAAAAATTCCTTCCTGATCCCCCGAGAGGCAATCGGATATTCCCGGGATCAACTTTCCCTATAAATGTTATATCCAGTTATATTCTGTGTATCCAAGAAAGAATCCAGGACTTTCCTACAGCAATCCACTGAGCCGGCCACAACCAACTCTCGAGAAGCGCTGCACTTTGTGAGTGGCCCCGTAGTCTTCTGAGACCTGTCACGTGTCCCAGAAGACTACGGGGGAGGACGACTTCCGATTGCACCACAAGTGGGAGAGGGGACCTGTCAAATTTGGGTACCCACTCCCCAAAGGTGCCAATCCTTAATGGGGAGCGGGGGACAAAGCATTAAAACAGAACTTCCCCTCTTGGGTGGAGCTCTGCTTTAACAAAAGTGCTTGAGGCTTTCTGTACAGACACACCACTCTTACAACCTGAACTCGGCCATTTAAAGTGGAGTTCCGCTCCCGCTGTCAAAAAATAAGTCAGAAGCTACAAAAACTGTAGCTGCGGACTTAAAAGAGAGCCACTTACCTGTCCCTTGGTCCTGTGGTGTGTCCCCTGCAGCCCATTTCACCGGCCGTTCTGTATTCCAGGAGGCCGGCATCTTCAGTGTGGGCACCTGGCTGTGATAGCTTGCGGCTTCACAGCCGGGTACCCACTGCGCATGCGTGAGTATCGCTGCACTTCATGAATGGTCCTGTAGTCTTCTGGGACCGGTCACATGTCCCAAAAGACTACAGGGAGGGAGGACACCGTACGCTTCCAATCGTCTAGGCCAGGGGTCTCCAAACTATGGCCCTCCAGGTGTTCAGGAACTGTAAGTCCCATGAGGCCTTGCAAGACTCTACCTCTGGGAGTCTTGCCTGAGGCAGTCAGAGGCATGATGGGACTTGTAGTACTTCAACAGCTGGAGAGCCATAGGTTGGAAACCCCTGGCCTAGGAGATTGGACTGGAAGTGGGAGCTGGTACATGTCTAATTTGGGTACCCGCTCCCCAAAGGTGCCAATCCTTAATGGGGAGCAGTCCTTAAAGCGGAACTTCCCCTTTTGGGTGGAGTTCCACTTTAAGTTCAAGAAGTGGATGAAAAACACTTACCTTCTTCTTGAACAATGAAGTAACATCCCATCTATTCAGGGGTCAGACTGGAGGTGGAGCAGTGACACTGGAAGCTACAGAAGCAATGATGGGTGTCACCGGTCTCATTGTACAGCGCAGCGACACAGTGCCCTCCATGATTGGCTGGACAGATTTACAAATCCTTTGGCTTACATAGAGACTGATGTTTTCACAACTTGGAGATGAGTTCAATGGTTCAGAGAAAAAAACACAAACTTACCTGCAATGTAGAATCCACGATATTTGTGTATGGTGTTTAAATGCTAAATGGTTCGCACTTCCGCCTGGCAGTACTCGGGTCGTTGGTTCGATTCCCAACCACGGCACCACCTGCCTGGAGTTTGCGTGTTCTCCCTGTGCCTGCGTGGGTTTCCTCCGGGTACTCCGGTTTCCTCCCACTCTCCAAAGACATGGTGGGAGGTTAATTGGATCCTGTCTACATTGTCCCTAGTATGTGTATCTATGAATGTGAGTTAGTCCCTAACCCTCAAGGGGCGTACAATCTAAGGTCCCTGATGTGAATGTACAATATATATGTAAAGCGCTGCGTACATTGATGGCGCTATAGAAGTACCTGAAATATTAATAATAAATCTCTCACTCTTCCTCTTTCGTAGGTATGAACAGGTTTCCAGTTATCAGAGATTTGCCTGATTTGAACTCCATCCTCCGTCTCCCGACGACATTTCTATGTTCTAACAGCCTCATCAGCGACTTGTTAATGTGTAATATTTCTCTATTCCTGTATATAGTTTACACCGGCAGACGCCGCGCTGTACGGCCCGGTGGTGAGTTTTCCCGTTAAGCTGCACAGTTTGTAAAGTTTTTTGGATAAGACATTTTTGCAAGATATGTATTTAAATAACATTTTATGTCATTTTTCACGTTGAACTGGAATTTGATGTGTCTTATTTTGTTATAGTTCTTTTTTTTCTCCCCCAACTAGAAATAATTTATTTACTGGAGATGATCATTAAATCTGAATAAACAGATTTATTTCAGTTCTTGCACGTTTGAGTTTGCAGGTTATTTAGTAACTTTTTATAAATGCCATCGTGTGGTGAGACGGGATTGATGCTTCATTTGTCTGTCTGTGGGGCCAGTCTTGCACCTGTGCAGACACTGCCAATCAGGCAAATAGATCATTGAGGAATGGATCCTTGTTCTGACAAAATCCACATGCGGTGTGTCTACATGAGACGTAAAATGCATGCACAGAGCCCGTCATATCGCTTGCTGTCTTTTTTACAGATATACCTTCCATGAACTCAGGGCAAAAACGCACTTTGGTTCATATTACTGCCCCCCCCCCCCAAGCCGATATTAAAGCTGAATTCCAGGAATTCGGCCATTAAGTGCACACACATAGAATAAGTTCAGGAGAGGTCATGCACCTCCTTGGATTTAACTCATAATGTTATTTATATCTGACAGTTTTATAGTTCTGCTGGAGAATACACTGACACTAGGGTATGGGTGTCAAACTGGCAGCCCTCCAGCTGTTGCCAAACTACAAGTCCCATGAGGCATTGCAAGATTGACAGTTACAAGCATGACTCTCAAAGGCAGCGGCCTGATGGAAATTGTAGTTTCGGAAAAGCTGGAGGGCTGCCAGTTTGACACACCTGCACTAGGGGTTGCGAGAGGCACACAGAGCCCCTCTGTTGCCCATTCACAGAAGCCTTTGTATTATGTGAATGAGTTCACATAATACAAAGCCTTCTGCGATTGGGCAGGGGGAGGGGCACCCACTCTAATGCTGAAGATACGTAGACCTGGAGCATCAGGGTTGGGCTCCCAGAAATACAGCGATAGCCATCTTCCGGGAGAGCAATAAAACTGTCAGACGGAAGTAGAGATAAACCCAGGAGATGTAATGCCGCTCCTTGGACCTCTTTTTACAAAGGAACTGAATTCCTGGTATTCAGCATTTAACTTTTCTTTCAATCCTGACACTCTTCCTGGTATAGAAGAGCATGGGCCTTGCTCAGCCTTCTTCTCATTAAGACATGGATGACTGGCCTAGTGCTGGGCTGGTGTTAGGCCTGGAGGAAGAATCGGGGTCAATGTATTTCCTTTTATGTTTTCAGAAGAAGTGCCAGGACTTCTTCTCTGCATGTCACGGGAGTCCACTCAAATGAATGGGCTCTCATGCCCATGCGGAACGCAGATATGTGACGCAGGGGTTAGCACTCCAAACAAGAGGTAACATTGGAGCTGCACTCAGGGGTGTATGTTGAGTAACCCTACATTTTCAGACTGCCAAAGGGGAACCAAAGTTACAGTCAAGCTCCTGTACGTCTCTTGATGTACTAAAACTAGGGAGTGCACAATCTGGAGCAGCTGTTCAAGGAAGCCAATCGGATTCTAGCTTTACTTGTTCAATGAAGATTTGATAAAACCTGGAAGCTGATTGGTTTCTATGCAAAGCTGCACTCTCCAGTTTTAGTAAATCAACCCTTATGTCTCTAGGACAGGGGCGTCAAACTGGTGGCCTACCAGCTGTTGCCAAACTACAAGTCCCATCATGCCTCTGACAAGATTGATATTTACAAGCATGACTTCCAAAGGCAAACTACAAGTCTCATGAGGCATTGCAAGATTGACAGAAGCATGAGTCCCAAAGGCAGAGGCATGATGGGACTTGTAGTTTCACAAAAGCTGGAGGGCCGCCAGTTTGACACCCATGCTCTAGGGAGTCCAGAACCCAAGGGCCATGCCATAACCAAACATCAACTTTTTGTTGATTGGTACTGGGACAGAACATCTGGTGTCCCTGCCAATGGGTTGATGAGGCGTTACCATGATAGGATAAGCCTTGCATACTGGACCTGGGCCAATGTGCACTGGACCCACAGAGGTACCAGAACCTTGTGCTCTAACACTTCACCACAGGGTCATATTAAATCAGATTGATTTCTCACAAAAAATGTGAAAAGGACAATTCCCTTCTTACAGAACAATGCCATTTTATTACACACAATTATCCACCTTGGGACAAGAAAAGAGCAGGTTCCTGGGGAATGTATAAAACGATCTCAATAAACAGAACCAGACGATCCTGCACCACACCTGACACTATCGGCTTTACTCATCTCAACACTTCGAAGGCCTGGAGGTCCATGTGGGTGTTTTATGTTGTTTTTTTTTTTTTTTTTTTGAGCCAACTTGGTCCGGGGCAGATCAAAAACACACTACATGCGTTTTCTCTGAAGGAGAGGAGGTGGTGGTGAAGTGAGGAGGGGTGAAGGAGAGAAGTGTGGTGAGGAGGAAGAGTGAAGGTGAAGTGTGAAGGAACTAAGGATGTAGTAGGAGCTGGGAAGAGTGAAAGAGAAGGAGCTTGGAGGAAAAGTGAAGGAGGAGCTGGATGAGGAGTGAAAGAGTAGGAGGAGCTGGGTGAAAGAATGAAGTGTGGTGAGAAGGAGTGAAGTGTGGTAGGGATTGAAAGAGGAGGAGTGGAGAAGCTGGAGCGGAGTGGAGGAGAGAAGTAGGAAGAGCGAAATGTGGTGAGAAGAAGGAGCAAAGTGTGGTAATGAGTGAAGGAGGAGGAGATGAGGTGGTGTGGTGAGGAGTGAAGGAGGAGGAGGAGTGAAAGTGGAGGACTGAAGTGTGGTGAGGAGTGGAGGAGGATGATCTGGGTGGAGAAGTGAAGTGGGGTGAGGAAAGAACGGTGAGCTGTGAGGGAGGAGGAGCGAAGTGTGATGAGTGAAGGAGGAGGAGCTGAGATGAGGAGGTGGAGTGAAGTGTGGTGAGGACTGGAGGAGGAGGAGGGGTGAAGGAGGGGGAGTGAAGGTGGAGGATCTGGTTAGAGAGGAGAAGTGAAGTGTGGTGAGGAGTAACAATGAATTGGGGTGAGGAGTGGAGAAGGAGGAGGTGGAGCGTGGTGAGGAGTGGAGGAGGTGGAGTGTGGTGAGGAGTGAAGGAGGAGGTGGTGGAGTGTGGTGAGGAGTGGAGGAGGTGGAGTGTGGTGAGGAGTGAAGGAGGAGGAGGTAGTGTGTGGTAAGGAGTATAGGAGGTGGAGTGTGTTGAGTGAAAGAGGAGTGTGGTGTGGTGAGGAGTGAAGGAAGGAGTGTAGTGAGGAGTGAAGTGCGCTGAAGAGTGAAGGAGGTGTTTAGTGTGATGAGCAGTGGTGGAGAGGAGGAGGTGGAAAGGAGTGAAGGAGGGAGTGTAGTGAGTGAAGTGTGGTAATGAGTGAAGGAGGAGGAGCTGAGATGAGGAGGTGTGGTGAGGAGTGAAGGAGGAGGAGAGCTGAAGGAGGAGTGAAGGAGAGGTGGAATGTGGTAAGGAGGATCTGGGTGGAGAAGTGGGGTGAGGAAAGAACGCTGAGCTGTGAGGGAGGAGGAGCGAAGTGTAAATGAGTGAAGGAGGAGTGAAGTGTGGTGAGGACTGGAGGAGGAGGAGGGGTGAAGGAGGAGGATCTGGTTAGAGAGAAGGAGAAGTGAAGTGTGGTGAGGAGTAACAATGAATTGGGGTGAGGAGTGGAGAAGGAGTGAAGTGTGGTGAGGAGTGAAGGCAGAGGTGGTGAGGAGTGGAGGAGGAGTGAAGTGTGGTGAGGATTGAAGGAGGAGTGAATTGTGGTGAGGAGTGGAGGAGGAGGGGTGAAGAAGGATCTGGGTAGAGGAGAGGAGGAGGAGTGAAGGCAGAGGTGGTGAGGAGTGGAGGAGGAGTGAAGTGTGATGAGGAGTGGAGGAGGAGGTGGTGAAGTGTGAGGAGGAGGGGTGAAGAAGGAAGGAGGATCTGGGTAGAGGAGAGGAGGAGAAGTGAAGTGTGGTAAGGAGTGAAGGTGGAGTGTGGTGAGGAGTGAAGAGTGAAGGAGGAGGTAGAGTGTGATAAGGAGTAGAGGAGGAGGATCTGGAGTGTGGAGTAGGAGGTGGAGTGAAGAAGGAGGTGGTGGAGTGTGGTGAGGAGTGGAGGAGGTGGAGTGTGGTGAGGAGTGAAAGAGGAGGTGGAGTGTGGTGAGGAGTGAAGGAGGAGGAGGTAGTGTGTGGTAAGGAGTATAGGAGGTGGAGTGTGTTGAGTGAAAGAGGAGTGTAGTGTGGTGTGGTGAGGAGTGAAGGAAGGAGTGTAGTGAGGAGTGAAGTGCGCTGAAGAGTGAAGGAGGTGTTTAGTGTGATGACCAGTGGATGAGGATCTGGGTGGAGGAGGTGGAAAGGAGTGAAGGAGGGAGTGTAGTGAGTGAAGTGTGGTGAGATGGAGTAAGGTGAGAAGTGGAAGAGGTGAATTGCGGTGAGGAGGAGGTGAGGAGTGGAGGTGAGGAGTGGAGGAGGAAGAGGTGGAGTGTGGTGAGGAGGAAGAGGTGGAGTGTGGTGAGGAGGAAGAGGTGGAGTGTGGTGAGGAGGAAGAGGTGGTGGTGGTGGAGTGTGGTGAGGAGAAGGGGAGATTCCTATTCACTTCCTGTCCCATAGTCAAAACAGGAAGTGAGAGGAAATCCCTGCAAAGCGAGGGGGATCCCTGATTGTCACCTGTACTAGCTTCCCCATTGGACAATGTCCCCTCTGTTCCTGTTTTGGTGACACCCCAAAATGTGGGATTTTCTCTCAGGGAGATTCATCCTCCATTTGTCCTGGTTACCATTATCACCCAAACAGGGACACAGACAGCAATTAAAGAAAAAAAAATCTGGCAGGTTCCAACTCCTCTTCCCTCCATCCCAAACACAAGCTTTGCCTTTAGTTCCAGTTTGGCCTCCCATGCACATTGAGATGGAGGTTGTTCTGGTCTCCTCCTGCAGGAAAGGCTTCAGCTTTCATTTCTGGGAATCTTACAATGGAGGATTACTCCGCCTGCACCCCAAAGTCAATCAATGGTCTCATTTCTGCCCCCCTGCTGAACAAACGGGGCCCCAGAAAGAGTTTTTGTTATGGTTGTTAGACACGGATTCAAAATCTCCTGCGCTGCCACTGAACTGTGTCAATCCAAAAATGAAAGATATAAACAAAACTTATCGCTTATCCAGCCTCAATATATTGATTTGATTGCGGTCATGTGATCCCGGCCCCTAATCATACAACCACAGCGCACCAACGTTACTTACACTAGATTGCCAAAAGTATCGGGCCGTCGGCCTTGGACGCGGGTCACATGGCCACCCTGCCCGGTCTGCGGTTGAGCATCCCCCATACATCCATTGTTTGCGCTTTCAATACATCAACATCAGAGACAACATGTTCCCTTGCTGCCTCTTTTATCCCGCCCACTTTCAGATGCCATGATAAGGAGATCATCCGTGTTATTGGCTTTACCTTTCCGTGGTTTCTACAATCAGAAAACCGCGACACGCCATCCTAGTATTTCAATCATTTTATTGGAGAACCAAAAACAAACAAAAAGTATGCTTTACAAGAAAATACATCCCCTACATGTATAATCAGAGTGAACTTACAGAAAAAGTGGTACAATCGTCTCATAATACTGTTCCGAGTTTGCGCTTTACTCCGAGGCTCCGCCCGGCCCCGCAGACACCCAATGCTGCCAGCAGGTGGAAGAATCGCTATATACAGGTCACCTTTGGCTTCCACACTTTTTTTTTTCCTTCTAAAACAGCTTGGACGCCGCGGGGCCGATTTTCTTCATTTATCAAAATTTAAAAAAATAAAAAGATCACAGGGTCACCCATTGTACACCGATCAAGGCACTGGAAACCTTCGACTTCTGAAAAATAAATAAGAATGAAAGTCCGACGACAAGGATCCATTGAAGGGTCATCTTTGTCTATGGAGAGACGCGGCGTGCTCGGGGACGGATCAATCGACCACGGCTTACGGATACTGAGAGTTTGCAAATGTTTCTTCACTTGTCACCGGGGGGGGGGGGGGGCAGGGAAAACATGTTATATATAGGGTTCCTTATGTATTTTATTCCAATAGGCCCACACAGGCTGCGGGAGAAAACGTTGAGATGGGTCTTGTTGGCTTGGGGGTGGAGCTACAGCTAACCATGGAATGTATGATCACCACACACTTCCAAGTTTTGTGAATTATGGAACCAGGGGCCGACTGACAACTTATGGGGCCCCTGTGTTCTCACCCACACCCAAAAAAAGCTTCTGAAAGGTACCAGGGGCATCTCATGGGGCCCCCTACTGACTCTGTGCCCTCGGGCAGTGCCCAAGTTCCCACATGGTCAGTCCACCCCTGTATGTAACCCATTTAAAGTGTCTCAAAGCATAAGAAAAATTTGTTTTCTTTTCAAGTTTATTTCCCTCCCCCCACACACACTTTATTTTTACTTGGTGATCCTGCCAGAAACACACTTCCGGTCCTAGGGTGACAACACTCACTCCCTTTGTTTCTAAGGGGGAGAAGAGTTGTCACCCTAGGACATGAAGTGGGGTTAGCAACTCTTTTCATCTGCAATACATAAATGGGAGGTGTTCTGTCTTCCTCATATACTTCATGATATTGAGATAACACCACTGCACTGAATTTCTGGCAGGATCAACAGGTTGTTTTTTTTCCAACTTACAGAAAACAGGCATGATGACATGCTTGCAATGGTATATTTAACAGATCAAAAGGGAGTGAATCTGGATTTTAATAAATTAAAGCAAAAACTCTGTAGAGCGTCAGTATGGTTAGGGTCAAGACTCTGGGGTGGAGGAAGTTGAGTGTCCTACACAGAATCCTGACCCTAACCCTACCAAACACCTTTGGGATGAATTGTAACAAGCCAGGTCTTCTAAACCAATATCTCTATAAAGTCATGGTTTGACCACTTTGTATAGGACACTCACGTTCCTCCACCCCAAAGTGGTCAAACCATGTCTTTATAGAGATATTGGTTTAGAAGACCTGACTTGTTCACCCATAAGCATCAAACTATGTCTTCATGGAGCTGTTCCTTTAGAAGACCTGGTTTGTTACAATTCATCCCAAAGGTGTTTAGTAGTGTTAGGGTCAAGACTGGTGTGGAGGAACTTGAGTGTCCTACACAGAGTGCTGACCCTAACACTACTGAACACCTTTGGGATGAATTGTAACAAGCCAGGTCTTCTAAAGGAACAGCTCCATGAAGACACAGTTTGCTGAGTTTGGATGAATAAGAACAAGTTAGGTCCTCTAATCCAACATCTCTATAAAGACATGGTTTGACCAATTCGGTGTGGAGGAACTCGAGTGTCCTACACAAAGTGGTCTTTATAGGAGATGTTGGTTTAGAAGACCTGACTTGTTCTTATTCATCCATACTCCTCAAACCGTGTCTTCGTGGAGCTGTTGCTTTAGAAGACCTGGCTTGTTACAATTCATCCCAAAGGTGTTCTGTAGGGTTAGGGTCAGGACTCTGTGTAGGACACTCAAGTTCCTCCACACCAGAGTGGTCAAACCATAAGTCCAAGAGATTGAGGGCCATCACACCTATTTGAGCTGGTTGGATATCCCGTTCCAAAAAAAAAGCCCCTTAACATGGAGTTGTCCCTCCCCTTCCTTCCCTTGTGGCTACAACAGCCTCCACTTTTCTGGGAAAACTTTCATTAAGATATTGTGTACCCATTTGTCCAAAAAAAAAAAAAAACATTTGTAGAGTCAGGTACGGGTATTGAATAAAAAAGACCCCTGACTCACAATCAGCATTCTAAATCATCCCAAACATGATCAGTAGGGTTGAGGTCAGGACCCTGTGTAGGACACTTGTGTTCCTCCACCCCAAAGTTGTCAAACCATGTCTTTATAGAGATGTTGGTTTAGAAGACCTGACTTGTTCTTCTTCATCCATAGTCATCAAACCGTGTCTTCATGGAGCTGTTGCTTTAGAAGACCTGGTTTGTTACAATTCATCCCAAAGGTGTTCAGTAGGGTTAGGGTCAGGACTCTGGTGTGGAGGAACTCGAGTATCCTACACAAAGTGGTCAAACCATCTCTTTATAGAGATGTTGGATTAGAGGACCTGATTTGTTCTTATTCATCCATACTCCTAAAGTAACAGATATGGTTTGATAAGACCTGGCTTCTTACAATTCACCCCAAAAGGTGGTTAGTGGCTTGACAGAGCCCTGACCTCAACCCTACTGAAGTTCCTCCACCCCAAACTCATCAAACCAAGTGCTAACCTTAGATGGTACTGAGCAATGGAACACAGTGTAGTGGTTTTTAGGGTTAATTTTACAGCAGTGCAGGTTTTCTGGATCCTGCTTGAGCAGAGGTAAGCCTAGTTAGCTGATCTCCCCACCCTTTAATTTCATATCATATCATGCCGTGCCTGTGCCCATCCCCCACCATATAATCGTGGAATTCATAGAAGGAGGCCATTGACGTAGCCTTTTGTTTTTTAAATCCTTCCACATGCCCATGACTGTTAAGAGACAGATACAATAAATAGTAGTTTTAGTACATCACAGGATTACAAGTAGTGAATAAAGTTCTGTTTAGTGTAAGTCACCCAGAAGAAATTGTTCAGTTTTGGGTGGATACTAACACCCGCCAGTAACACTCTATGGGACTACCTTCAGAAGCGCTAGAGAAGTAGGAACTGGTGAGTTATTGTACCCCCTTGCATCCAGAAACCACTGAATTATTATTTTTGGGTGGACTCGGCTTGGAACTCCATAGTGGCTACATTCACCTAGGAAGGTTATACCCCTTTGAGTGGCAAGTTATTCAAAACGGAGCTGAAGAAACGACTCCTCACAAAACAAATACTCTAAAGTCATCTCATGGCTTCTTCTATCTCCTAGGACCTCCATATAGGTTCTGAACGGGAATATCTGACTCTAAAGATCTCCACTTCCCCACCCAGAAGTCTCACTTCTCCTACTGCAATCATAGGGCTATATTTATAACTATGTGACTTTCACTAAACATTCACTGCAGGCGAATCACTGTCACCTTAACCCAGGGGTACTCAACTTGTGGCCCTCAGAGCCTTCTGATGTGGCCCTCTCCCTCACACCAGGGAAGCGCACTTCTATTATATCCTGTGGGTCTGGTGCGCTTTCTGAAAGTACACTATAACTTCTGAATGCAGGAGATTTGATGCGCTTTCAGAAAGTGCACCAGACCCGCAGGATATAATAGAAGTCTATGGCAAAGCACAACTAACCCGCAGGGAATCCGCAGGTGCAGTGCAGGTAAACCTCAGCGCAACAGTGTGAATGCAGCCTTATAAGAGGCTCAAGACAGTAATGCTTGATTACATTTGTGATTTGGGGAGGGATGGTTTAAAAACCCCCACCACAGGTGTAGCGTCACAAAAGCAATGACAATCCTGCCCCATGCTCCAGGGGGCCCATGTGGCCTCCCTGTCACATTCTGTTTTACATTTGGGCAGGAGGGTCAGCATATACAGGAATCGACCCTCTCCATTTTCCTCCTGCGACTGCTGAAAGTCAGCTTCTCCTCCTCTCCCTCCCGCCAGCATTCAGCAGATGCAGGAGGAAAATATTCATTATGAATATTTAAAATAAAAAGATCCAGAATTCCGAACCATTTCATTCTATTATGGCCCCCCGACAAGTGGCCCTCGCTCTTCAAAAGGTTGAGCACCCCTGCTTTAACCCCTTCCCTCCCATCCCTGGCGGCTCTTTAACTGTGTCTTTACACCCAGGGGTGAGTGGGAAGGACTGCCTGGTCACTGAAACTGGCTCCAAAGGAACAGCCCAGGTTTAAAGGAGTGCAAAAGCAGCTTCAACCAGACTTCTGCCAAACCATTGCTGCCACATTTCGCCCCATTCACAGGGCTTAGTCATAGATCCCTATGACTAAGTCCTGTTGGCAGGACAGAACGCGTCGGAGAGCATGATCTGGGAGGAGTCGGGCTGAAGCCGATTTTACTGTCCTTTACAGTCAGCCTGTTCCTTTTGGAACATGGCGTTCCATCCCCGTCCTTGCCATGTGCGCATACAGAGACAGGACAGGCTCTCTTAACATCAGCCTACAATCAACGTCACTGCAGGTGAAACAATCACTGTCACTTTAAATCCTTCCCTTCCAGCCCTGCTGGCCCTTTAGCTGTTTCTTTACGCCCAAGGGGGTGGGAAGGACTGCCCAATCACGGGGCCACCGGAAATGGCTCTATAGGGAACAGTCCAGGTATAAAGAAGCTTAAAAGCAGCTTTAACCTGACTACTCCCAGATCATGCCCCAACGTGTTTCACCCCTCCCACAGGGCTTAGTCATAGTCCCCTATGACTAAGTCCTGTGGGCAGGACGGAACACGTCGGGGATCATGATCTGGGAGGAGTCGGGCTGAAGCTGATTTTACTCTCTTTTACAATCGGCCTGTTCCTTTAGAGTTTGGCATTCCATCTTCCTTCTTGCCATGTGTATGCAGAGCTCTGATGGGCTCTCCTAAACGCCAGCACATACAATCAATGTCAGTCACTGGAGTATCACAGGACTACTGCTAGGAGTGGCACCCGAAGTCTATATGGTTCTTGGATCACTGTAATTGGCTGTCAGCGTGGTCACATGATCGGGAGCCGCTCACGGCCATCACAGCACACTCTCAGCACAGAAACCTCTACTGCCCACGGACGCATGGATGTGGCAGCTTGGGCTTTAAACCCCACCTTCTTTGCTACCACACTTTCTGTGCTACGTGGGTGACAAGTGGTTCATAAATTAGATACAGCTGCAGTGAATGTACGGTGAAAGTCACATCAACATACTCCTTATAACATAAGTGAGCACTTTAACAGGGGGAGACCCCATTGCCATCCCGGGGGCAGGTAGGCAGAAGGGAAATCCAACGTCCAGAGCCTGCACAGATAGGAGGCAGCTGGTGATGAAACCAAACTCCGCCAATACCCGATATATCCATCTTAGGACAGATCCTTTGCTGTCAGCAGTAGAAGAGTTTACACAGAAGAGAACCGATTATTCCACCGGGAAAAGGAACGCAGGTCAGTGGTTGAGCATGAACTTGCACCCTCTGAGCTCACTGGGGACACCAGGAGGCACCAGCCGGTGACACTAGTGTGACAATGCAGAGCTGCGACACGGGCCAGGCTGGGTAGTGGCTTTTCTTTTAGTGGCATCAAGACAGCGAATCTTTTATTGCATCGGGTTTGGCACAGAGACGGTCATTATGCTGGGACAAGGTCCTATCCCAGGGGTAGGCAACCTGAGAGCCGCAGGACTACAAGTTCCATCATGCCTCTGCAAGTCATAGCTGTTTAGTAATCTTTGCAATGTCTCATGGGAAATGTAGTTCCACAACAGCTAGAGAGCCACAGGTTGCCTACCCCTGTCCTATACCAATCAAGGCGAAAAGGTCAAGTGCTCCCACTCCAGGTCCAGGATATGAAATATAGTCCCCACCTTGACAAAACCCAACTACCACAAATAGTCGAATGACCAATCTGGCTGGTCCGCAGGGGACACAGGAAAGCTCTGTAAACAATGCAGGCAACTGTTCTTGCAGATCAAATGCAGCAGGGGGTCAGCAACCCCATTGACGAGGTGTATATACTAAAAAAAAAAATCAATAAAAAGACAGTTATTTC
Organism: Staurois parvus; assembly: GCF_062004578.1. NCBI lineage: Eukaryota > Metazoa > Chordata > Amphibia > Anura > Ranidae > Staurois > Staurois parvus. The sequence goes on from NW_028320700.1 coordinate 19,631, forward strand.
TCAAGTAAAACTGCTGCTATATTTGTTGTGTGCAGATGGGGGCAAGATCGAATGTTCTCCTATTTTCTGTACAGATCAAATGTTATTCATTCATGAAAAAAAAAAATAAAAGAGCGGTTTGGGAAAATGCCATATTGTGGCCACTAGATGGAGATGAAGAGCAGAGCAAATTTCCTATGATCTCCAGCTCCATCTAGTGGCTATAATGTCTAATTTTCCTTAAATCACTGCAGATCGAATGTTATTCATAGGATAACAGAGAAAAGAACCCAAGAACATTTGATTTTGCTCTTTTGTCACAGAACAAATGTACCCTAGGTTGCACTGGACGAGGAGCTATGCACATTTTTTTTTTTATAAATAAGTGTCAGTTTAGGAGCATTAGAGGACTGTTGTGCCAGGAAACAATAATTTGCCCCTTTAAACCTTGGATCAGCCCCAAATCCTGCCCCATCGGAAATGGAGGCTTTGTTACATGTACACCGGCTTCAGCTGGCACTACTACTAAAAGGTGGAAGAGGAGGACACTTCCTTCACACCGATCTCTGCAGCCGCCAGGCCGATGTTGGTGCTGGGAGGAGAAGCCAGCACCCCATGACAGGCAGGCGGCTGCACCGTTGGCATGCAAGGGCAGGCCAGGCTTTGTAATTGGCAGCCTATTGAGCTCTCAATTATAACCTACAGCATTGGTGCTCCCAGGTCTCACCCCCAAAGGTGTTGCATACCCACCGAGGCATGCATGCCGTAGGTTGCCGATCCCTGACCTACAGGCCTTATGCACAGCACCGTCTAGTGGCTGAAGGGAGAAAAACACATTCTCTACATCACGTGTCAAACACAAGGCCCGTGGGCCAAATCCAGCCCACCAGGCCATTTTATGTGCCCTTGCACCTCTCCTGCAGTTGCGGCACCCCCCTCATCTCTGCCCCCACCTTGTCTCAGCAGAAGAAAAGAAGACAGAACTTCTCTGCCAGATCTTGCACTGCTCCATGCAGCTATGGGGAGGCTTGTACCCCAGTGACCCCCCACTCTCCCTCCCCCAGCAGCAGAGACGACAGAACTCCTCCTATAGATCCTGCGCCTCTGTGCAGCTGCAGCACCCCCTTGGCTCCGCCTTCTCTGGTCTCAGCATTCAGCAGACTCCAGCAATTGACTGCAGCCCTCCTCTGGTCCTCCTGCAGACCCTGCACTTTCTGCTTCCCAGCTCCTTCCCAACAGCAGCACAAGCCAGGGGGTGCACTGTGACATACAAAAGGGTGGGGACTCTTGACTTCTGATGGTGGGGGGGGTTCTTGACATCTAATCTAAGGAAGGGGGGCACTCTGGTCATCTAGTCTTACCGATACAACAGGCCCCTTGAGGAGAACCATAATGCAAATGTGGCCCGCAATGAAATTGAGTTTGCCACCCCTGCCTTACACGGAGCTATACTTGACTCAGTGACTGACACCAGCTAGCAAAGTGTTTCTTCAGGTACATAGCTATAAACAGAGAGAATGCATCGGGTGCAATCCAAACTAGCGAAGACAATGATGTACATTTTGAACGTCTCTCAGCCCTGTACAGTGTCTGCAGTGTTGTACATCCTCTCCCTCTCAGTACAGTCTCAGTAAGGGATCGCCAACCCCACCCCATGTCTACCATGTGCACAGCCTGCCCTACAGATGCCATACAGAGCACCGCAGGAGGTAAACACCACCAGCCCCCTTAAAGGCCAAACCAATGCCAATCACGTTGGTACTTTTACTAAATGGCTTCTGACAAAGTTTGGTCTGAATGCACAGCGGCCCTTTAAGAAGGCATAAAATGGGCAGCAAGTAAGTAGAGCGTTCCCACGTCCGCCACTCTCAGGTCATAGATAGAACCTTCGTGTTCCATCAGTTGGCGGGTCGCCACACACAGCTATGGAGAGATGAAGGTGAGTTGAAGAAGCAGCTTTGTTCATAAATTCATCCTTTGTGAGCAGAGGACACTCTCATCCCGATTCTGCTCTGCACAGGTCAGTGATCCAGCCCCAGTACACAAAAATACCAATAGAAGCTTGAGCTGTGCCCATGCCGAGCATTCCCTGGGCACAGACCCTCGTGGCTTTTGGGAAGTTCATTTGCAGACAGGCAGACAAGCCCTTGAATGTGTCCACGTGTAGAAGTCCTGGGAATGCAGGGCTGCAGCTTTCCGACACAACTCCTGAAGTAGATGAGGATGGATGGATGGATGGACGGACGGCTCTCAGAAGAGGTCTTTAATGACGGTAAAGTGATGCAGCAACGTTAACCGGGTTTCTGCATGCGCCACCTCTCTGTTGGCTCCTGCTTGGCATTGTCCAGGGGTACCATGCATGATGACCCTCCCCGCTCCAAGAAAAGAGTGTAAAGCTTGCTTGGCCGGTGGCCCAGATTCCCCCCCCCCACAGGGGGCAGTGGACTGTTACCTAGGAAGTCTATGGTGGAGCAAATTACACGGCCACCTCTGAGGTTTTGGACAGTCCCAGTGCCTGCACCAGATCGTCACTCAAACCGCTCTTCAAGGTTCTCCGCACTGTGGGGAAAGTTTGATAATTATGCATGAGAAACAATAAAGGCAGCAGTGTTAGGGCAAAGTGACAGGTTCTCTTTATAGGGAATACCCCTCACCCCAACCTCCCTCATTACTTCTCTTGAAACCCTTATGACTCGCGATCCAAGCCCCTGGAGCCCTCGCGGCTCGCGATCCAAGCCCCTGGAGCCCTCGCGGCTCGCGATCCAAGCCCCTGGAGCCCTCGCGGATCGCGATCCAAGCCCCTGGAGCCCTCGCGGATCGCGATCCATGCCCCTGGAGCCCTCGCGGATCGCGATCCAAGCCCCTGGAGCCCTCGCGACTCGCGATCCAAGCCCCTGGAGCCCTCGCGACTCGCGATCCAAGCCCCTGGAGCCCTCGCGATCCGAGCCCCTGGAGCCCTCGCGATCCGAGCCCCTGGAGCCCTCGCGATCCAAGCCCCTGGAGCCCTCGCGATCCAAGCCCCTGGAGCCCTCGCGATCCAAGCCCCTGGAGCCCTCGCGATCCAAGCCCCTGGAGCCCTCGCGATCCAAGCCCCTGGAGCCCTCGCGATCCAAGCCCCTGGAGCCCTCGCGATCCAAGCCCCTGGAGCCCTCGCGATCCAAGCCCCTGGAGCCCTCGCGACTCGCGATCCAAGCCCCTGGAGCCCTCGCGACTCGCGTCCCAAACCCCTGGAGCCCTCGCGACTCGCGATCCAAGCCCCTGGAGCCCTCGCGACTCGCGATCCAAGCCCCTGGAGCCCTCGCGACTCGCGATCCAAGCCCCTGGAGCCCTCGCGACTCGCGATTTAAGCCCCTGGAGCCCTCGCGACTCGGTACTGCATGCCCTGTGTGGACGAGGCTTAACAGCACTTTATTTTTTGTTTCACAAATATCAGTTTGCATTCAACTCCTTGAAACAGAATCCCGGCTCACAGATACAAAATGTAGAGGGTATAAGGCAGGATGTCATGTCTAGAGTCTTCCAGTAGGGGGCAGAGTCATACTCACGGGATTTCCTGTTTGCTCTTGATCTTTTGCGCTCTTTCGGAGCCACCACCCTTGGGTTGGGGTTCTGCGTCACCGATTGCACGAGTCGATCCATAATCTCATCAGAAGCATCAACGGGGGCTGCCCCGGGCTCCTCCTTGTTCCCGGACAGGTCGGGTGGACTGGCACGGCCTAAACCTAGAGCAAGTACACAAGGATGAGAGAAAGTACAAAAGACAAATAACTATCACTATATGTACTGAATAAAATATAATCTGTGCTTACAGTAGAAACCACAAACAGCACACAGTTAACCCTTTGATCGCCCCAGATGTTAACCCCTTCCTGCCAAGTGCCATTCGTACAGTGTCAGTGCTTTTTATTAAAACTGATCAATGTATTGATGTCACTGGGGAAGTCAGTGACACCAAGTCAGTTCCCACCCAGTGTCATAATGCCCCCTGCAGTCTTTTTATAAGTTGCTGATCGCCGCCATTACTAGTAAAAATATTTAAAAAAAAAATCCCTGTATCTATACCGCCATTTGTAAACGCTGTAACTTTCATGTAAACCAATTAATTTACACGTATTGGGATTTTTTTTTAGCAAAGACGTGTCGCAGAATACATTTTGATTGAAATTTATGACGAAATTTGATTTTTTAAAATTTTTTACTGGATATGTTTAATAGCAAAAAGTCAAAAATATTGTTTTTTTTCTCAAAATTGTCAGTTGTTTTATTTTTTATAGTGCAAAAAATGCACAGGCGATCAAATACCACCAAAAGAAAGCTCAATTCATGGGAAAAAAGGAATTAAATGTAATTTGGGTGCAGCGTTGCATGACTGAGCAATTGTCAGTTAAAGTAACAGCGTCGTATCGCAACGAATGGCCTGTTCAGGAAGGGGGGGGGAATGCTCTGGAGGGCGAGGGGGGGGGGAATGCTCTAGAGGGCGAGGGGGGGGGGGGAATGCTCTGGAGGGCGAGGGGGGGGGAATACTCTGGAGGGCGAGGGGGGGTGGAATACTCTGGAGGGCGAGGGGGGGTGAATACTCTGGAGGGCGAGGGGGGGGGGAATACTCTGGAGGGCGAGGGGGGGGGAATACTCTGGAGGGCGAAGGGGGGGGAAAATCCTCTGGAAAACGAGGGGGGAATCCTCTGGAAAACGAGGGGGGGGGAATCCTCTGGAAAACGAGGGGGGGGGAGTTCTCTGGAAAACGAGGGGGGGGGGGAATCCTCTGAAAAACGAGGGGGGGGGGGAATCCTCTGGAAAACGAGGGGGGGGGGAATCCTCTGGAAAACGAGGGGGGGGGGGGAATCCTCTGGAAAACGAGGGGGGGGGGGGAATCCTCTGGAAAACGAGGGGGGGGGAATCCTCTGGAAAACGAGGGGGGGGGAATCCTCTGGAAAACGAGGGGGGGGGAATCCTCTGGAAAACGAGGGGGGGGGGAATCCTCTGGAAAACGAGGGGGGGGGGATCCTCTGGAAAACGAGGGGGGGGGGGGAATCCTCTGGAAAACGAGGGGGGGGCATCCTCTGGAAAACGAGGGGGGGGGGAATCCTCTGGAAAACGAGGGGGGGGGGAATCCTCTGGAAAACGAGGGGGGGGGGGAATCCTCTGGAAAACGAGGGGGGGGAATCCTCTGGAAAACGAGGGGGGGGGAATCCTCTGGAAAACGAGGGGGGAGGGAATCCTCTGGAAAACGAGGGGGAGGGAATCCTCTGGAAAACGAGGGGGGGGGGAATCCTCTGGCAAACGAGGAGGGGGGGGGATCCTCTGGAAAACGAGGGGGGAGAATCCTCTGGAAAACGAGGGGGGAGAATCCTCTGGAAAACGAGGGGGGAGAATCCTCTGGAAAACGAGGGGGGAGAATCCTCTGGAAAACGAGGGGGGGGGTGATAGCCTCTGGAGGGCGAGGGGGGGGGGGAATCCACTGGAGGACGAGGGGGGGGATCCTCTGGAGGACGAGGGGGGGGGGGATCCTCTGGAGGACGAGGGGGGGGGGGATCCTCTGGAGGACGAGGGGGGGGGGGATCCTCTGGAGGACGAGGGGGAGGATCCTCTGGAGGACGAGGGGGGGGGGGATCCTCTGGAGGACGAGGGGGGGAATACTGTGGGGGGCGAGGAGGGGGGAGGGGAATCCTGTGGAGGGCGAGGAGGAGGGGAATCCTCTGGAGGGCGGGGGGATCCTCTGGAGGGAGAGGGGGAGGGAGAAATCCTCTGGAGGGCGAGGGGGCAATACTGTGGAGGGCGAGGGGGGGAATACTGTGGAGGGCGAGGGGGGGAATACTGTGGAGGGCGAGGGGGGGAAAACTGTGGAGGGCGAGGGGGGAAAACTGTGGAGGGCGAGGGGGGGAAAACTGTGGAGGGCGAGGGGGGGAAAACTGTGGAGGGCGAGGGGGGGGGGGATCCTCTGGAAGGAGAGGGGGGGATTCCTCTGGAGGGCGCGGGATTAAAGGATCACTATTAAAGACCATTTCAAACAAAGGGATCCGTGGACAATTCATACTTCTGACGCCTCTGCTCCTCCGTGTGTTCTGTTCTCCGCTGGAAGATATCAGGATGTTGGTCATGTTTTCGTGGCCTTCTTCGGAGGATTGCGTTTGTAACCTGGAACTGGTCATCGTTACATTGTTCTCTGTGGTGCCGGCCGCATTTGAGAACTTTGCAGTCTGGGAAAATGGAAAAAATCATTGTTCATAAAGAGGAATAAGAGCTCCAGCCATACTGGATAATCATCATTACAGGCACTTGTGTAGCCACACGGAGCTCAGGCATTTTCTGGCACTTTTTGTTTAGAAGCTTAAATCAGAATTTTTTGCAGGAAAATTACTTCTAACCCCAAAACATAAATTTTTTTAGCAAAGACCCTGGAGAATGCAATGGCCGATTGTTGCAATTTTTTAATTTTACACGATATTTGCGCAGTGGCTTTTCAAATGCAATTTTTTGGGAAAAAATACACTTTAATAAATATAAAAACCCCCCCAAAAAACACAATATATACGCCAACTGTTTGTAAAATATGAAAGATGATGTTACGACGTTTAAATAGATGCCTAACATGTCACGCTTTATAATTGCGCACGCTGGTGAAATGGCAACAAATTACGGTACTTGAAAATCTCCCTAGGAAAGGATTTATAAGTCTTAAATCTATTGATACGCAGTGTACAGACCCATCCACAAGATGGCGACATTGCACCATTTCACCTATCAGTGTATAAAGTGATGCTGATTCTGCCCCCCCACCCACCCGATTACCTCAGTGATCATCCTCCCTCTCGTCTTGTTGCGCTCTCGGTAAGCTGCTCGCTTCTGCTTTTGCTGTAAGACTCTTTCGCGGGTCGTTCTGTACTCCAGAGCAAACTCGCTAATAATCCTGCAGAAACGGGTGATTTTCATATCCCGGGCGGCTGAATACGCGTACCCCAAATACAAGAGAAATGAGCGGAACCTGCGGAGGGAGCACATGGACTAAAATCAAATACGACCCACAGACACCAACCTGACACCTTTTATATTTAAAATGTTACTAAACCCCGGACCCTGCATTCGCTATATCCGCTCTCCCTGGACCCCGCATTCACTATATCCGCTCTCCCCGGACCCCGCATTCGTTATATCCGCTCTCCCTGGACCCCGCATTCGCTATATCCGCTCTCCCCGGACCCCGCATTCGCTATATCCGCTCTCCCCGGACCCCGCATTCGCTATATCCGCTCTCCCCGGACCCCGCATTCGCTATATCCGCTCTCCCCAGACCCCGCATTCGCTATATCAGCTCTCCCTGGACCCCGCATTTACTATATCCGCTCTCCCCGGACCCCGCATTCGCTATATCCGCTCTCCCCGGACCCCGCATTCGCTATATCCGCTCTCCCCGGACCCCGCATTCGCTATATCCGCTCTCCCCGGACCCCGCATTCGCTATATCCGCTCTCCCCGGACCCTGCATTCGCTATATCCGGTCTCCCTGGACCCTGCATTCGCTATATCCGCTCTCCCCGGACCCCGCATTCGCTATATCCGCTCTCCCCGGACCCTGCATTTGCTATATCCGCTCTCCCTGGACCCCGCACTCACTATATGCGCTCTCCCCGGACCCCGCATTCACTATATCCGCTCTCCCCGGACCCCGCATTCACTATATCCGCTCTCCCCAGACCCCGCATTCACTATATCCGCTCTCCCCGGACCCCGCAATCACTATATCCGCTCTTCCCGAACCCCGCATTCACTATATCCGCTCTCCCCGGACCCCGCAATCACTATATCCGCTCTCCCCAGACCCCGCAATCACTATATCCGCTCTCCCCAGACCCCGCATTCACTATATCCGCTCTCCCCGGACCCCACATTCACTATATCCGCTCTCCTCGGACCCCGCATTCCCTATATCTAGTCTCCCCAGACCCCGCATTCACTATATCCGCTCTCCCCGGACCCCGCATTCACTATATCCGCTCTCCCCAGACCCCGCATTCACTATATCCGCTCTCCCCGGACCCCACATTCACTATATCCGCTCTCCTCGGACCCCGCATTCCCTATATCTAGTCTCCCCAGACCCCGCATTCACTATATCTGCTCTCCCCAGACCCCGCATTCACTATATCCGCTCTCCCCGGACCCCACATTCACTATATCCGCTCTCCTCGGACCCCGCATTCCCTATATCTAGTCTCCCCAGACCCCGCATTCACTATATCTGCTCTCCCCAGACCCCGCATTCACTATATCTGCTCTCCCCAGACCCCGCATTCACTATATCCGCCCTCCCCGGACCCCGCATTCACTATATCCGCTCTCCCCGGACCCCGCATTCACTATATCCGCTCTCCCCGGACCCCGCATTCACTATATCCGCTCTCCCCGGACCCTGCATTCCCTATATCCCCAGTATATGAATACCCATGCGATCCGATTCTAGTGCCGACCCAAAAAAGGATCCTGCACCTTTTTCTATTCGCTATATCCGCTCTCCCCAGAAACCGCATTTGCTATATCCGCTCTCCCCGGACCCCGCATTCGCTATATCCACTCTCCCCGGACGCTATATCCGCTCTCCCCGGACCCCGCATTCACTATATCCGCTCTCCCCGGACCCCGCATTCACTATATCCGCTCTCCCCGGACCCCGCATTCACTATATCCGCTCTCCCCAGACCCCGCATTCACTAAATCCGCTCTCCCCGGACCCCGCATTCACTATATCCGCTCTCCCCGGACCCCGCATTCACTATATCCGCTCTCCCCAGACCCCGCATTCACTATATCCGCTCTCCCCGGACCCCGCATTCACTAAATCTGCTCTCCCCGGACCCCGCATTCACTATATCCGCTCTCCCCGGACCCCTCATTCACTATATCTGCTCTCCCCAGACCCCGCATTCCCTATATCCCCAGTATATGAATACCCATGCGATCCGATTCTAGTGCCGACCCAAAAAAGGGTCCTGCACCTTTTTGGTGCGGGGGTGGTGCAATTTGAACCATACAAAATGTATGGCTCCAATTGCACCGCACACAAATCATGTGATATACCGCACAACATATATATGAACCCGGGCTCAATCAGGTGGTGAGGAGGCAACATATCACCTTCCCCACCAACTGTCTAACACACTTGGATCACTTTTCAGAGGAGCAGCAGTACCTGCTGCACTTGTGCATGAGCGCTTAGTTGCAATCAGCAGCGGCACCCTTAGGGCTTGTTCACATGTTAAGTTGGGGGGTGGGGTGGTAAAACCCTGTGGTTTTGTCATGGTTTTACCACCCCCAGTCCCTACTCCCTTTAGCTGCATTCAAGTAAATGGGGCCACTCTGCAAACGTCCCGCAACTGCATGCTTCTGTGGGGTCCAAGCAGACGGTGAGAAAGCGACAACACTGCCTGCTTTAACCCCTTGATTTGCTGAATCACTGGCCAGGACCTGCTGACAGACTTGTGCTTTACTGAATGACAACAGAGATTGGGCAGGGTGCGAGCGCACGCCCCGTACCCAGAGACGCTCGATCGCGTACATGTACATGATCCGGCGCAGAGGGGCCGCCTGCAGTAAAAGGACAGCGGGCGGTTCTTAGGTGGTTAATGGAGTCCCTGGAATTGTTTTGGGGCTGCTGTATGTACAGACTGAGGGCATTTCTTGTCTGACCTGTTGAGAATTCTGCGGTGGACGATCTTCAGGATGACGATTTTGTCGGTGCAGCTCTTCAGGAAATCGGTCATTTTGTTCTTCAGGCCGGGCTTCGTCTCGTGCTTGGCGATGACTTTCAGGCTGTCCCACGATTCCCGGCATCTCTTCTCCAGCTGAACCAGACTCTCCGCAAGATCGTCAAAATCCACCTGGATGGCACATGTGAGAAGTTAGGAATCGACCATCACCTAGCAGGCATTCGGCTAATTCTCCCGCTCCCTGGGGACTCTACAGAGATGGGAATACATCGAACCTTGCAGAGAGGAGATCTGAAATTGCTCGACCTACACCTCGAATTATTAACCGCTTCCCCGCCGCCCTATGGCACAAATACTGCTGCAGGGCTACGCAAAATCACATATATATATATATATGTGATTTTGCATTTCGGGGTAGGGGACGCGCGCGTGCCGCCCTGCCCGCACCGCAAGTGGCGGCTACGGGTGTCAATCACCGGCTCCTGTACGGAGATTCCCCATCGGCATCAGGCAATCGCTGAGGAACACTGACAGGGGAACACTGACAAGTCTGTATGCAAACAACACATGTTGCTCCCCTGTCAGCACCAGCATGCTGCTTTGTATGGCTCTGCATAGCCGCATGCTTACATAGTAAAACACACCCGGCACACAGATAACCCTTTGATCACCCCAGATGTTAACCCCTTCCTGCCCAGTGCCATTGGTACAGTGTCAGTGCTTTTAATTAGCACTGATCACTGTATTGATGTCACTGGGGAAATCAGTGGCAGTTAGTCAGTTCCCCCCCAGTGTCAGAATGCCCACCACAGTCCTGCTTTAAGTCGCTGATCGCCGCCATTACTAGTATATAAGAAAAAAAATCCCAGTATATATCCCGCCATTTGTACACGCTATAACTTTCAATTAATTTACACGTATTGGGAGCAGAATACATTTTAGCCTAAATTTATGGCAAAATTTGATTTTTGAGGATCGGGGGATCGCAGGGACAAGGTGAGGATGGGGGGATCGCGGGGACAAGGTGAGGATCGGGGGGATCGCGGGGACAAGGTGAGGATCGGGGGGATCGCGGGGACAAGGTGAGGATCGGGGGGATCGCGGGGACAAGGTGAGGATCGGGGGGATCGCGGGGACAAGGTAATTATCGGGGGGATCGCAGGGACAAGGTGAGGATCGGGGGGATCGCAGGGACAAGGTGAGGATCGGGGGGATCGCAGGGACAAGGTGAGGATCGGGGGGATCGCAGGGACAAGGTGAGGATCGGGGGGATCGCAGGGACAAGGTGAGGATCGGGGGGATCGCAGGGACAAGGTGAGGATAGGGGGATCGCAGGGACAAGGTGAGGATAGGGGGATCGCAGGGACAAGGTGAGGATAGGGGGATCGCAGGGACAAGGTGAGGATCGGGGGGATCGCAGGGACAAGGTGAGGATCGGGGGGATCGCAGGGACAAGGTGAGGATCGGGGGGATCGCAGGGACAAGGTGAGGATCGGGGGATCGCAGGGACAAGGTGAGGATCGGGGGATCGCAGGGACAAGGTGAGGATCGGGGGATCGCAGGGACAAGGTGAGGATCGGGGGATCGCAGGGACAAGGTGAGGATCGCAGGGACAAGGTGAGGATCGGGGGACAAGGTGAGGATCGGGGGACAAGGTGAGGATCGGGGGACAAGGTGAGGATCGGGGGACAAGGTGAGGATCGGGGGACAAGGTGAGGATCGGGGGGATCGCAGGGACAAGGTGAGGATCGGGGGGATCGCAGGGACAAGGTGAGGATCGGGGGATCGCAGGGACAAGGTGAGGATCGGGGGGATCGCAGGGACAAGGTGAGGATCGGGGGGATCGCAGGGACAAGGTGAGGATCGGGGGGATCGCAGGGACAAGGTGAGGATCGGGGGGATCGCAGGGACAAGGTGAGGATCGGGGGGATCGCAGGGACAAGGTGAGGATCGGGGGGATCGCAGGGACAAGGTGAGGATAGGGGGATCGCAGGGACAAGGTGAGGATCGGGGGGATCGCAGGGACAAGGTGAGGATCGGGGGGATCGCAGGGACAAGGTGAGGATCGGGGGATCGCAGGGACAAGGTGAGGATCGGGGGATCGCAGGGACAAGGTGAGGATCGGGGGATCGCAGGGACAAGGTGAGGATCGGGGGATCGCAGGGACAAGGTGAGGATCGGGGGACAAGGTGAGGATCGGGGGACAAGGTGAGGATCGGGGGACAAGGTGAGGATCGGGGGACAAGGTGAGGATCGGGGGACAAGGTGAGGATCGGGGGACAAGGTGAGGATCGGGGGATCGCGGGGACAAGGTGAGGATCGGGGGATCGCGGGGACAAGGTGAGGATCGGGGGATCGCAGGGACAAGGTGAGGATCGGGGGATCGCAGGGACAAGGTGAGGATCGGGGGATCGCAGGGACAAGGTGAGGATCGGGGGATCGCAGGGACAAGGTGAGGATCGGGGGATCGCAGGGACAAGGTGAGGATCGGGGGATCGCAGGGACAAGGTGAGGATCGGGGGATCGCAGGGACAAGGTGAGGATCGGGGGACAAGGTGAGGATCGGGGGACAAGGTGAGGATCGGGGGATCGCAGGGACAAGGTGAGGATCGGGCGATCGCAGGGACAAGGTGAGGATCGGGGGATCGCAGGGACAAGGTGAGGATCGGGGGATCGCAGGGACAAGGTGAGGATCGGGGGGATCGCAGGGACAAGGTGAGGATCGGGAGGATCGCAGGGACAAGGTGAGGATCGGGAGGATCGCAGGGACAAGGTGAGGATCGGGGGGATCGCAGGGACAAGGTAACGATCGGTGGGATCGCAGGGACACGGTAAGGATCGGGGGGATCGCAGGGACAAGGTAAGGATCGGGGGATCGCGGGGACAAGGTGAGGATCGAGGGGATCGCGGGGACAAGGTGAGGATCGGGGGATCGCGGGGACAAGGTGAGGATCGGGCGATCGCGGGGACAAGGTGAGGATCGGGCGATCGCGGGGACAAGGTGAGGATCGGGCGATCGCGGGGACAAGGTGAGGATCGGGCGATCGCGGGGACAAGGTGAGGATCGGGCGATCGCGGGGACAAGGTGAGGATCGGGCGATCGCGGGGACAAGGTGAGGATCGGGCGATCGCGGGGACAAGGTGAGGATCGGGCGATCGCGGGACAAGCACTGTGTAATCTCGAGTATGGCTTGGGGTTACTGCTTTTCATACTGTAAATTAACCCCGAGCCACACTCAGGATTACCGCCAGGAAGGTTAAAGGAGAACTCCGAACTTCAACCTTCTGATGTGACAAGCGAACATCTTATAACTCAGACAGTCACAATCTTGTGCTCCCAGACACTGTTCACCGGTCTAACACCTTATAGGTTACCATTAGCAATACCGACTCGTCCAATTTTCACCAAGGATGTTACGGTATCAGAAGTCGCGGCACACAGAAGGCGGCGGTGAAAACACTGACCTTGGAGGAGCGGGTTATAGCTGCGATTTCCGAGTACAGATCTGTCGTGTCGGGAAACTTCTCGATGACTATATTGCACATGTGATGGAGCAGCGTTTGCCGGTGTACTGTGTCCTTCACCTCCGACACCTTCTCCAGGTAGCTGAGGTCGAATCCCTTGGCCTAGGAGGAGAGGAGACAGGTTGACACGGCTGGTGGAGACAAGGACAAGAGACTGGAGAGTAGAGGAAACTTTGAAGAGAAAAAAAAATGGAGAAGACAACGTGACAACGATCTCCGGCATTGCGACATTCTGTGTACGGAGTTTACGGTCACGGCCCCTCTGTATGAACATACAAGAATCTCACACTCGGAAACACAGCGATTACCCAGTGCTGATTGTTCAGGGCACTATCAACATACAGGCGGGAACACAAACTGACTCACGCTTGAACCGTTCAGGAAGTTGCCGACTGACAGCAGCGAGGCCAGGATGACTTTGAATGTCTTGTTCTTGGAAAGTTGCTCCATTCCCAGCTTCAGATCAAACAACGGCTCTGCGATTTCCTAGGAGAAGATGGACAAGGCAGGAAGAGTCTATTAATTGGTTCATTTAGTCCATCGTTTCCCAGCCTTGAGCGCCTCCAACAGGACATGTTGAGAATCTCCCTTTCCATAAAATAGGTGTCAGAAATACCAAGCCGCTGACATGGATTTAAGGCACCTGTGCAAGGTAAAGGAAATCCTGAAAACATGACCTGTTGCAGGAACTTGATGGGAACCATTGATCCAAGTCCGTGCACAACCTGTAGTGGAAAAAAAGGGTAGATAAAAAAAAGGCCAAGGCCTTCGAGATTCACTTTAACCACTTGACCTCCGGAAGATTTACCTCCCTTTCTGACAGGGTGGGGGATCGCAAGGACACGGTGAGGATCGGGGGATGGCGGGGACAAGGTGAGGATCGGGGGATGGCGGGGACAAGGTGAGGATCGGGGGATGGCGGGGACAAGGTGAGGATCGGGGGATCGCGGGGACAAGGTGAGGATCGGGGGATCGCGGGGACAAGGTGAGGATCGGGGGATCGCGGGGACAAGGTGAGGATCGGGGGATCGTGGGGACAAGGTGAGGATCGGGGGATCGCGGGGACAAGGTGCGGATTGGGGGATAAAAAAAGGCCAAGGCCCACGAGGTTCACTTTAACCACTTTACCTCCCTTCCTGACCCGGCCATTCTGTACAATACAGCGCTGCATAATTTTAAAATAGTTGTAAAGGCTGAAGGTTTTTATTTAAAAAAAAAAACTTCTGTGTGCAGCAGCTCCCCCAGCACCCCACCCAATCCTTACCTGATCCTCATCGCGATGCAGCAATGTGAATGCCAGCCTCGGCTGTCCCGGGTCTCTGCCTCCTCATTGGCTGAGACAGCAAGCGGGAGCCATTGTCAATCACAGCTAGTCAACCAATGAGGAGATAGAGGGGGCGAGCCAAGCCGCAGCTCCCTGTGTGAATGGACACATGGGGCAGCGGATGCCCCCATAGCAAGCTGCTTGCTGTGGGGGCACCCGACAGACAGGAGGAGCCAGGAGAGCCTGCGGGGGACTCAAGAAAAGGAGGATCCGGGCTGCTCTGTGCAAAACTATTACACAGAGCAAGTAAGTATAGATTATTTTACAAAAAAAACAAAAACCTTTAGAATCGTTTTAACTGCGCAGTCATGCAATGCTGTACATAAATTAAATTTATGTCATTCCCCCCCCCCCCACAAATAGAGCTTACTTTTGATGATATTTGAACACCTCTGCATTTTAAATTTTTTGCGCTACAACAAAAAAGATCGGCAATTTTGAAAAAAAAATATATATTTTTTACTTTCTGCTATAAAACATATCCATTAAAAAAAAATAAAAAAAATATCAAAATTGCTTCATAAAATGTTTTCTGTTACATATTGTTGGTAGAAAAAAATCCCAATAACCGTATATCGATTGGTTTGCGCAAAAGTTGTAGCGTTTACAAACTATGGAGCCTATAGTAGAATGTATTTATTTATTTTTATACTCGTAATGGTGGCGATAAGTGAATTTTAAAATCGGAACTGCGATATTGCGGCGGACAATCGGGCACTAACTGACACTAGCTCTTTGTGGGAACTACTGACACTAATACAGTGACCGGTGCTAAAAATATGCACTGACGCTGTACCAATGACACTGGCTGGGAAGGGGTTAAATATCTGGGGTGATTAAGGGGTCAACTGTGTGCTGTTTGCACTAGGTAATGTGCTGGATTCTGTTACCCTGCCTTGCAGGGAAAGAGAATCCAGCACTCTGCTAGGACACGCTGATCACTTTATTGGTGTCACTGGGGATGTCAGTGACACCAAGTCAATTCCCCCCCAGTGTCAGAATGTCCACCACAGTCCCGCTATAAGTCGCTGATCGCCGCCATTACTAGTAAAAAAAAAAAAAAATCCCAGTATCTATACCGCCATTCATAACCGCTATAACTTTCACGTAAACCAATTAAATTTACACATATTGGGATTTCTTTTTACCAAAGACACGGAGCAGAATACATTTTGGCCTAAATTTATGACAAAATTAGATTTTAAAAATTTTTTTACTGGACATGTTTAACCACTTCCCGTCCGGCCGTTGTATATAAACGGCCGGACGGTGGCACTGCAGGGTCGGGTGGCCGTCTATAAACGGCCTCCCCGCACCCTGCTTGTGCGCGCTCCCTGGGAGCGCGCAGCACCGCGATCCGGTGCCCGCTGTGTCCTCCGGACACAGTGAAACACCGATCGTCGGACGGGACCTCTGTACGAGGTCCCGATCATGTGATCACTGATTGGCCAATCAGTGATCACATGCAAAGTAGTAAGCAAGATGTCACTTCTGACATCATTGCTTACTATGTGTGAAATCTGTGAATGATCACAGAGGTCACATGGTACAAGGCTATTCACAAAAGCCTTGTACCATGTGACAAGCTGTGACCAATCACAGCTCACTCAGTTCTTCTCAATGAGTGCAAGAATGCACACAGAGAGAAAGAGAAATGATTGCTTTTACATCCTATATGGGTGTAAAAGCAATCAATGTAAAAAAATTAAAAAAAATCTTCATCACCCCTCACAAGTAGTACAGTGTCACCGTGGTGACACTGTACTGCTAGGGTGACAGTATGTAAAAAAAAAAAAAATAATAATAATAATAATATAAAAAAATAAAATAAAAATGTAAAAAAAAATGTTTAAAAATTATAATTTTTGCTTATAAACTAATTTGGATTTTTTTTTTTTTTTACTAAAAAGATAACGGAATAAATTTTGGCTAAGATTTATGATGAAATATTATTTATTTGCAAAATTTTATAAAAAAAACACTTTTTTTCAAAATTTTTGGTCATTTCATTTACATAGCAAACAAAAAACAAATCCCAGTGGTGAATAAATACCACCAAAATAAAGCTTTATCTATCTCAAAAAAATGGTAAAAAATTCATTTGGGTACAGTGTTGCATGACCGCACAATTGTCATTCAAAGTGTGATAGCGCTAAAAGCTGAAAATTGCCCTGGTCAGGAAGGGGGTAAAAGTGTCCGGTCTGGAAGTGGTTAATAGCAAAATGTCAAAAATATAGTTTTTTTTCTCAAAATTTATTTATTTTTTTATAGCGCAAAAAATAAAAAACCCGCAGAGGTGATCAAATACCACCAAAAGAAAGCTCTATTTTGGGAAAAAAGGACATAAATTTAATTAGGGTGCAGCGTTGCATGACCGCGCAATTGTCAGTTAAAGCAACGCAGCGCTGTATCGCAAAAAATGGACTGGTCAGGAAGGGGGGGGGGGAATCCTCTGGAGGGCGAGGGGTCAAGAGGGAGCTGGGGCTGACATTGAAAGGTTTTTTTCTTAATGGAGAACCACTGTTAAGTATGTATGGAATCTCTTTACAATATGGCCACCCCCCCCCCCCCCCCACTGATGGCTAATCTTCCTGATGCTGCTGACAGGGTCACTGTGTGATGAGTGGAAAGTGGATTACCTTCTCCATAGTCTCGTAGTCCAATTTGTAGGCCCAGAGCTGGAGGCGAGAGGTCAGGCCGCTAATAGAGGACAGGGTGAGGAGGAATTGTTCGGCCGATCCCAGAGGCACATCGGGGTTCGCTATCTGAGCCTCCTGAATCTTCTGCTTCTCCTCCTCTGTTGGGACCATCGTCAGGATTTTCTGGCACAAACAGAATGAATGAAATCAGGACGGAAGATCGCAGGCACACGGGACAGAACACATACAGGATCTCACCCCTCACATTTCTGTAAACATTTTATTCTTTATATATCTTTTCATGTGACAACACTGAAGAAATGACACTTTTGCTACAATGTAAACTCCTTTGGTGGACCATGGTGAGGCCTGTTCTGAGTGGAACCTGTCCTGTTACATCGCTGTATGGTCTTGGCCATTGTACTGCAGCTCAGCTTCAGGGTCTTGGCAATCTATTATAGCCTAGGCCAGGGGTAGGCAACCAGAGAGCCGCAGGACTACAAGTTCCATCATGCCTTTGCAAGTCATAGCTGTAACTGCCAGTTTTGTAATCTTTGCAATGCCTCATGGGAAATGTAGTTCCACAACAGCTAGAGAGCCACAGATTGCCTAGCCCTGGCCTAGGCCATCTTTATGTAGAGCAAAAATTCATTTTTCAGATCCTCAGAGTTCTTTGCCATGAGGTGCCATGTTGAACTTCCAGTGACCACATGACACCGGGGAGGGAAAATTGCTAATTGGGCCCAATTTGGAGATTGTCACTTAGGGGTGGAGTCACTTTTGTTGCCAGCGGTTTAGACATTAATGGCTGTGTGTTGAGTTATTCTGAGGGGACAGCAAATTTCCATGTTATACAAGCTGTACACTGACTACGTCACATTGTAGCAAAGTGTTATTTCTTCAGTGTTGTCACATGCAAAGAGAGAATCAAATATTTACAAACGTGAGGGGTGTACTCACTTCTGGAAGATACTATATATATATATATATATATATATATATATATATATATATATATACACATTGTATACAGTCCGGGGGAGGGGTGGACTCACTTCTGGGAGATACTATATATATATATATATATATATATATATATACATTGTATACAGTCTGGGGGAGGGGTGGACTCACTTCTGAGAGATACTATATATATATATATATATATATATATATATATATATATATATATATATATATATATATATATATATACATTGTATACAGTCTGGGGGAGGGGCGGACTCACTTCTGAGAGATACTGTATGTAAACTATGTCAGTCATTCACAATCCTTGTTGTGGCCATCAGAGTATCACAATGTGAAGCGCAGACCTTTTTAAAGCCAGAAGGAGCCATCTTGGTTCTGCTGACCCTTCTCAGAGGAAGCCTCTGGTCTAGAAGCGGATTACCCTCATTTCATTGGCTGGAGAGGTTAGGTTGTCAGCTGCTGTGATAGGATTAACCTACTAACGTCACCGGCGTAGACAGCAGCAAGATTAGCCGGCTCCAGAAGTGAACGCAACAAATAAAATCCCAACAAACCAGCTGCTCCGTGAGATAATGTGTAACCAGCCATATCGTGACGGAATTGGTGGAGGAACGAGGATGATGTGTAGGCGGCCATATCGTGACGGAATTGGTGGAGGAACGAGGATGATGTGTAGGCAGCCATATCGTGACAGAATTGGTGGAGGAACGAGGATGATGTGTAGGCGGCCATATCGTGACGGAATTGGTGGAGGAACGAGGATGATGCGTAAGCGGCCAAATCGTGACGGAATTGGTGGAGGAACGAGGATGATGTGTAAGCGGCCAAATCGTGACGGAATTGGTGGAGGAACGAGGATGATGCGTAAGCGGCCATATGGTGACGGAGTTGGTGGAGGAACGAGGATGATGCGTAAGCAGCCATATCGTGACGGAATTGGTGGAGGAACGAGGATGATGCGTAAGCGGCCATATCGTGACGGAATTGGTGGAGGAACGAGGATGATGCGTAAGCGGCCATATCGTGACGGAATTGGTGGAGGAACGAGGATGATGCGTAAGCGTCCAAATCGTGACGGAATTGGTGGAGGAACGAGGATGATGCGTAAGCGGCCAAATCGTGACGGAATTGGTGGAGGAACGAGGATGATGTGTAAGCGGCCATATCGTGATGGAATTGGTGGAGGAACGAGGATGATGCGTAAGCGGCCATATTGTGACAGAATTGGTGGAGGAACGGGGATGATGTGTAAGCGGCCAAATCGTGATGGAATTGGTGGAGGAACGAGGATGATGCGTAAGCGGCCAAATCGTGACGGAATTGGTGGAGGAACGAGGATGATGTGTAAGCGGCCAAATCGTGATGCAATTGGTGGAGGAACAAGGATGATGCGTAAGTGGCCATATCGTGACGGAATTGGTGGAGGAACGAGGATGATGTGTAAGCGGCCATATCGTGATGGAATTGGTGGAGGAACGAGGATGATGCGTAAGCTGCCATATGGTGACGGAATTGGTGGAGGAACGGGGATGATGCGTAAGCGGCCAAATCGTGATGGAATTGGTGGAGGAACGGGGATGATGCGTAAGCGGCCAAATCGTGATGGAATTGGTGGAGGAACGAGGATGATGCGTAAGCGGCCAAATCGTGACGGAATTGGTGGAGGAACGAGGATGATGTGTAAGCGGCCAAATCGTGATGCAATTGGTGGAGGAACAAGGATGATGCGTAAGTGGCCATATCGTGACGGAATTGGTGGAGGAACGAGGATGATGTGTAAGCGGCCATATCGTGATGGAATTGGTGGAGGAACGAGGATGATGCGTAAGCTGCCATATGATGACGGAATTGGTGGAGGAACGAGGATGATGTGTAAGCGGCCATATTGTGACAGAATTGGTGGAGGAACGGATATGATGTGTAAGCGGCCAAATCGTGATGGAATTGGTGGAGGAACGAGGATGATGCGTAAGCGGCCAAATCGTGACGGAATTGGTGGAGGAACGAGGATGATGTGTAAGTGGCCAAATCGTGATGCAATTGGTGGAGGAACGAGGATGATGCGTAAGTGGCCATATCGTGATGGAATTGGTAGAGGAACGAGGATGATGTGTAAGCGGCCATATCGTGATGGAATTGGTGGAGGAACGAGGATGATGCGTAAGCTGCCATATGGTGACGGAATTGGTGGAGGAACGAGGATGATGCGTAAGCTGCCATATGGTGACGGAATTGGTGGAGGAACGAGGATGATGCGTAAGCAGCCATATCGTGACGGAATTGGTGGAGGAACGAGGATGATGCGTAAGCGGCCATATCGTGACGGAATTGGTGGAGGAACGAGGATGATGCGTAAGCGGCCAAATCGTGACGGAATTGGTGGAGGAACGAGGATGATGTGTAAGCGGCCATATCGTGATGGAATTGGTGGAGGAACGAGGATGATGCGTAGGCGGCCATATTGTGACAGAATTGGTGGAGGAACGAGGATGATGTGAAAGCGGCCAAATCGTGATGCAATTGGTGGAGGAACAAGGATGATGCGTAAGTGGCCATATCATGACGGAATTGGTGGAGGAACGAGGATGGTGTGTAAGCGGCCAAATCGTGATGGAATTGGTGGAGGAACGAGGATGATGTGTAAGCGGCCATATCGTGATGGAATTGGTGGAGGAACGAGGATGATGTGTAAGCGGCCATATCGTGACGGAATTGGTGGAGGAACGAGGATGATGCGTAAGCGGCCAAATCGTGACGGAATTGGTGGAGGAACGAGGATGATGTGTAAGCGGCCAAATCGTGATGCAATTGGTGGAGGAACAAGGATGATGCGTAAGTGGCCATATCGTGACGGAATTGGTGGAGGAACGAGGATGATGTGTAAGCGGCCATATCGTGATGGAATTGGTGGAGGAACGAGGATGATGCGTAAGCTGCCATATGGTGACGGAATTGGTGGAGGAACGAGGATGATGTGTAAGCAGCCATATCGTGACGGAATTGGTGGAGGAACGAGGATGATGCGTAAGCTGCCATATGGTGACGGAATTGGTGGAGGAACGAGGATGATGCGTAAGCTGCCATATGGTGACGGAATTGGTGGAGGAACGAGGATGATGTGTAAGCAGCCATATCGTGACGGAATTGGTGGAGGAACGAGGATGATGCGTAAGCGGCTATATCGTGACGGAATTGGTGGAGGAACGAGGATGATGCGTAAGCGGCCATATTGTGAAGGAATTGGTGGAGGAACGAGGATGATGCGTAAGCAGCCATATCGTGACGGAATTGGTGGAGGAACGAGGATGATGCGTAAGCGGCCATATTGTGAAGGAATTGGTGGAGGAACGAGGATGATGTGTAAAAGTGAACCTGAACACAAGAGTATAGGTTTGCCGTCTCATGAGGCACATCTGGAAATGTTAATTGTCCCTAGATACAAAGAAGACGCATGTCTCCATAATTTAATTTGCTGAGAAATCACTTTTGAAAAACACAGCCATGGCCATCTTGAGTAAGGGCAGATGATTCATGTAGCATTTATTTGCTGGAATCCACCTGTCCTTAGTTGTAGACACGCAAGCAGGAGAGGGTGTGCTTAGCTGAGAAAGCCCCTCCTCCCCTCCTGAAGACTCCTGGGATGTATGATATCATTTGTCTAGAAATGGACACCAGGAAGTAACTGAAGAAATGTAAAAAGAAAAACCCCGAAAAACTTTAAAACCAGCAAATATGATATGTTTTCCTATCAATTTGCCTATAGTAGCAGCATAAGGATTAGAAATAGTCCATGCTGACAGAGAGTGAAGCGCTGCTTTAACTTTTTCCAACTAGTCAGCAGATCACCAGCCATCGGGGCAGCTCCATCGTGAGGAAGCAAAGCCCTGCTCCTTTACCAAGATGGCGGCCTCTACACAGTGCAAGTACTCTTTTAATAAGCACCAATGAATTCTTCAATTTTGATCTTTTTCAAGAGTTTGTAATTCAAGCACGGCAGCTAAGCTAAAATTTCGGGAACCCAGGCGGAACATCACAGAGTTCTCCCTCCGCTTTCTGCGTCACCAATCACATTCAGGCTTCCAAGGCGGGTTTTAATCTGATGTAGATCGGAGTCAGTAACTTCCTGTATGAAAAATGAGTATAGAGAGGGAAGAGCGCCCAGCGTTCAGAGTAATACCAAATTCCATGGAAGGGTTAACCATCTTTTCTTGAATATAATGGATTTACAAGTTGAGTCCCCAACACCACCATTGACCCGCGGAACCACGAAAAAAACCACGATTATAAATAACTCAACCAGTCCAGCGCGGTCCCCGACTCCAACTAATCCTTGTATAAAAAAATTAGGATGGGCACTCACCTCTATTCCTTCTTTGCTGATTGCATATTCATCAAAGTTCAAGATGGCCGTCTTGATGATGTGCACAGTGGGGAGGACGGTAAGGCCAATGTTAATGGCATTGCTCCTCTTGGGGTCCAGGACAACCAGAGTCTGCTTCTTCGCATCTACCCCTTTCTGTGACAGGGAACAAAAATGGCTTAGACTGGTTCTCTTTTCACTAATTCAACTATTGGCTAAAATAATCCGCTCTTCTGGCAAGAGCCTACATGTGCTTAATGCAGTGTTTTTCAACCTTTTTTCAGTCAAGGCACCCTTTAGAATTGCGCACAATTCCCGGGGTGCACCAGTCTCAGGGCTCGTTCGCTAAGGAGGTGCGCCCGAGTGCGACCGCTTTTCTTCATGTTCCCACAGGTTGCTTTATAATTAGGCTGCTCTGTGCCTGTGAAACATGCAAAAAAGGTGCTGGCATGATCTTTAAACCGAGCCCCACCAAAATGAATGGTAGTGTGGTACCATGCGCTTTAGTGGGCGCAAACATGCATGCAATTGGTGGATGCATGAGGGTGGCATTAGGAATTAATGGCACCTGCGTGCAACTGCAAAAGGTAAGGCATTTGTGTGTGGTGCGGGAAACCGTGACTTACTGAAACCTGGTGTGAAAAAGCCTCAAAATGTCGTTTGTATGGCAGAGTAAAGCAATCAGTAGGTTGTAAATCTCCATCCATCCCCTCAGCTAGCACAAATCCCCCCTCCTCGCACAAACACCCCCCTCCCCCCCAAAAAAATGCCCCCTCCTCCCAGAAATCCTCCTCGCCCCAATGCTAGCCACAAACACCTCCTCCTAACCACAAATCCCCCCGGAAAATAAACCTCCTAGCACAACAAATTCCCCCTCCTAGCACAACCCTCCCAGAACAAACACCCCCTCAAAAACACCCCCCTGGTAGCACAAATCCCCTCTGGTAGCACAAATCCCCCCTGGTAGCACAAGTCCCCCCTGGTAGCACATACCCTTCCTTCTCCCACAAATCCACCCCTCCCGTCCCCGCTAGCCACAAACCCCTCCTCAAAAATGCCCCCTCACAAACGCCCCCTTGTAGCACAAATCCCCGCCCTGGTAGCACAAATCCCCCCCCCCCTGGTAGCACATACCTCTCTCTCTCCCACAAATCCACCCCTCCTGTCCTTGCTAGCCACAAACACCACCTCAAAAACGCCCCCTCCTACCACAAATTCCCCCTGCTAACCACAACCCCCCCTCCTCCAAAATGCTCCCTCCTAAGCACAAATCCTGCCTGCAAAATAAACCTCCTAGCACAAACCCAACCCTCCTCCCACAAATCCCCCCCCACCTGCTAGCCACAAACACCCCCTCAAAAAAAAACTCCCCCTCTACCACAAATCCCCCCTTGTAGCACAAATTCCCCCTCCAAAATCCCTCCCCCCAGCACAACACCCCTCCCTCCCCTTTCCTCCGCAGCCACAAACACTTCCTCAAAAATACTGCCACCTACCACAAATTCCCCCTGGTAACACAAATCCCCCTCCTAGCAACCCCCCCCACCAAAAAAAAATGCCCCCTCCTGTACAGCAAATCTGAAAGCTCTGTTTGTACCCGACCTCCTGTGCAGAGCTTTCGGTTTTGCCGGCAATAGTTCTAGATAGCAGGGAGGAGGAACGGGATGTGCTCTCCCCGGGATGTGCTCTCTGTACACAGAAGTTAACCAAAGTAACTTTTCACCATCCGACTGTACAGGGCTTTATGTAATTGTGCCATGGCACCCCTGGAGACTTTGTGGCACCCCAGTTGACAAACCCTGGCTTAACAGACAGTGTGACACTGCTCCTGGTCACCTGCAAGCGTCTTCTCACATCTTACAGTCTCCTGCTGGCCACCCATACATTCCAACCTCATTGCAGCATCTACTGTAGAACAACTGTAGCCTCTGCTATGTTTTACACAAAGCAAAGACAAAAAATTACATGTTGGGGTTAATCCTGTTCCCCCGGGATTTCCCCTCCCTTCCTGTCCCAAAGACAAAGCAAAAAAATAAGATTTCTCCAGAGAGAAGCAATACCCCTCCTACACAGTTGTCACCAGAACACGTTTCCCCATTGGTAGACTTCCGAGAGAACTCGTCAGATGAGTTTGGCACTTCGGGGCCTCCACAATTAGGCCCCGAAAAGGGCAAAGCGCACCCGAGAGTCCTCTACAGGTGGAGAACAGGAGCTGAAGCCATCCTTTATCCATCTCATTCACGTTTATGCAACAGTAGTCGTCTATGGGCAGACGGCCAGCATTTTGTTAAAGTCTACCAGAACCTGTCAAGCTAATTCTATCTGTCTTGCACCAGTCTTTTCTGAGGTGACTGATACAGGTTTGGGGAGGGGGGGGCACATTTGAACATTACTAGTTTCAATGTTTTGGGCTACCAGAGAAAGCAGCTACAGTAACTTTCATTAAGTATTCACCTTGGCAGAAACCAGCTCTTTAGCTTTGGATTCAAAAAGATGTTCAAGCTTCTCAGTGTCCACCATCACCTTATCCAGAGACTCCCACAAGGTGCCTTTTCCAAATTTCCCCCGGCTCTGGCAGTCTGCCTCCTTCATCTCTTTCCAGAACAGTTTCACCGTCTTCCTCTTCTTATTAAACGCCGGGGTGATAGAGTCCATAGATTTGGTACTGAAACTGGGTGGAGCTGGAGGTGGTGGAGGCAATTGTGGTCGTGCACCAGGTGGAGGGCAGGCAGGGGGTGGTGGGAGAGGTGAAGGAAAACCAGGGCACCCGCCAAATGGGGGTGGTGGTGGAGGGGGTGGCAGAGGAAGTCCTGGAATAGACGGGGGAGTGCAATAGTTTGCCGTGGACGTACGGGAAGGCAGAACAGATTCTGAGGCCTCAAAATCGAGAACGTCAAAGTCCTCCTCCTCACACAGGTCAGTAAAGTCCAAATCTTTAATCTTAAGCTCTGTCTGAGGCTGCGGCGCCGTCTTCTCCCACAGCGTTTCGGCTGGTTTCTTAAAGGGCGTCATAAGCGTTTTTTCGAGGTTCTTGGCGTTCGTCTCTGCATCAATACTGTACTGAGCTCTCACGGCTTTGCGCAGATCTGAGCCGTTCTCAACAGGGACTTTGGTGGGAGAGCTCTCGGTCTCGCATGGTTCAGTTCTGGGTGTAGGAGCCCTCTTGTCCCTCGGTGGTTTTCCTATGTCGTTCCCAGCAGCGTTCTTTGCGTTGAGCAGTTCTGTGTCCAGGTCAGAGCTCTGTTTATTATTGAACATGTCCAGCATGAACTTCTTAGAGCTGCTTCGGTCTGTGGTAGGT
Organism: Staurois parvus; assembly: GCF_062004578.1. Taxonomy (NCBI): domain Eukaryota; kingdom Metazoa; phylum Chordata; class Amphibia; order Anura; family Ranidae; genus Staurois; species Staurois parvus. The sequence continues at coordinate 45,450 of NW_028320700.1, forward strand.
GGAGGAACAGGACTGGCTAAAGAAAAAATAAATTAAAAATAAACATATTAAAGGTTGACTTTGATCAGCGATATAAAAAAGCAGAGAAAACCAACTAAAATATCATTACCTCCCAAACATATCTACTGTATGTTCTTGCAATCCCAAACTTTGCCTTTGGAGGCTAAAGGTTAAAGTATCAGTCCACCCAAAGTTGACATATCAGTGTTTGGTAGATACCGGTGAGCCACACAATCTATTCATTTTTGGTGCTTCTTTGAGACTAGCTTGTGAAATTTTAGATGGGAGTGAACATCTCTGCACAATTGCTGCTGAGAGTTATTAACTTTAATTATGGAGAATACAACAGGTGGGACCACCAAAACTCCAAGTGGTTGGAATACAGCCAGGGACAACAGCAGAAAAATCCAACTGCTAAAAGCAGCTGGTGGAGGACTCGTCCCAAAAAACTTACTTTTGCTTGGAATATCCTATTAAAGGCTAACCCCAGCTTCCATTTAACTTGAAATCGTTTCTTTGACTTGACGGCTCGTATTCCTAATGAGATTTTAAAGTTCAATAAGATCTGGCGCCCTTGGCACCTCTCAGAAGCACAACCATCCCATTGACGTTGCACTCATGATGCTCTGCCGGTTCGGGGTTGTATGGGGATGTTCAGTAGGGAAGGTCTCGTCGTCCTCTAGAGACTCTTTTCCCTCTCTTTCATTCCTCCTTTCCTCTCATCTATCTTTTCAGGGTGGTGCTACCATTAATGATACAGCACATTCCTTTTGGTTGACATTTTATTATTATTGCATATTGATTTGTTGAATGTTATGGTCGGATGGCTCTACGACACGTTAATTTCACAGGTTCTAGAATGTATATCAGGGGTCTCCAAACATTCTAAACAAATGGCCAGTTTACCGTCCTTCAAAATTTAGGAGGGCCAGACTGTGGCCATCAGGAGTAGAAAATTCCCTCTTTGATATACAGTAAGGGGGAGGGGTGTCCCATCTTTGGTGTCAGTGAAAGGAATAAAGCCCCATCATTGGTGTCAGCAGGAAGAACAGTATCCCTTCTTTGTTGTCAGTGATAGGAAGTGTCCCACTGTTGGTGTCAGTGAAAGGAATAAAGCCCCATCATTGGTGTCAGCAGGAGGAACAGTATCCCTTCTTTGTTGTCAGTGGTAGGAATAGTGTCCCACTGTTGGTGTTAATGAAAGGAAAAAAGCCCCATCATTGGTGTCAGCGGGAGGAACAGTGTCCCTTCTTTGTGGTCAGTGGTAGGAATAGTGTTCCATTGTTGGTGTTTGTGGGAGGAATAGTGCCTTATTATTAGTGTCAGTGGAAGGAATAATGCCCCATCATTGGCATCAGCAGGAGGAACAGTATCCCACCTTGTGTGTCAGTCGTAGGAATAGTGCCTCATTGTTGGGGTCAATGGGAGAAATAGTGCCCCATCATTGGTGTCAGTCGAAGAAATAGTGCTCCATCATTGGTGTCAGTGGGAGGAATGATGTCCCATCATTGGTGTCAGTGGGAGGAATAGTGCCCCATCATTGGTATCAGTGGGAGGAATAGTGCCCCATCATTGGTATCAGTGGGAGGAATAGTGCCCCATCATTGGTGTCAGTGGGAGGAATAGTGCTCCATTGTCAGTGTGAAGAACTATTCCCCACTGTTCCTGACAGGGGGGGGGGGGGAATGGCTGGATAAAAGCAAGCAAAGGGCTGTACCTGCAGTTTGGAGACCACTGATACTATTCATGCTATAAGGTTCATGTCTTTATTATACTTTATTACTTTGTTGAAAATGCTGTTGGACACCTTGATGGATATTTTTTGGAAATCTCCATGCTGCTGCTGGAACACAGTGCTGTATACTCTGCATGTAGTGGATGCTATATACAGTTTATACAGCGCTGACAGCAGCTGCATGTATTATAGAGGGAAAGAGTTTGTTTCAACCAGCTTGGTCCAAATAAACTATTTAAAGTTAAAGTGGTTGTAAACCTCAGCTATGAAATATGAACAAAGTACAGTCAGGTCCATAAATAGTGGGACATCGACACAATTCTAACATTTTTGGCTCTATACACCACCACAATGGATTTGAAATGAAACGAACAAGATGTGCTTTAACTGCAGACTGTCAGCTTTAATTTGAGGGTATTAACATCCAAATCAGGTGAACGGTGTAGGAATTACAACAGTTTGCATATGTGCCTCCCACTTGTTAAGGGACCAAAAGTAATGGGACAATTGGCTTCTCAGCTGTTCTATGACCAGGTGTGTGTTATTCCCTCATTATCCCAATTACAATGAGCAGATAAAAGGTCCAGAGTTCATTTCAAGTGTGCTATTTGCATTTGGAATCTGTTGCTGTCAACTCTCAAGATGAGATCCAAAGAGCTGTCACTATCAGTGAAGCCATCATTAGGCTGAAAAAACAAAACAAACCCATCAGAGAGATAGCAAAAACATTAGGCGTGGCCAAAACAACTGTTTGGAACATTCTTAAAAAGAAGGAACTCACCGGTGAGCTCAGCAACACCAAAAGACCCGGAAGACCACGGAAAACAACTGTGGTGGATGACCGAAGAATTCTTTCCCTGGTGAAGAAAACTCCCTTCACAACAGTTGGCCAGATCAAGAACACTCTCCAGGAGGTAGGTGTATGTGTGTCAAAGTCACCAATCATGAGAAGACTTCACCAGAGTGAATACAGAGGGTTCACCACAAGATGGAAACCATTGGTGAGCCTCAAAAACAGGAAGGCCAGATTAGAGTTTGCCAAACGACATGTAAAAAAGCCTTCACAGTTCTGGAACAACATCCTATGGACAGATGAGACCGACATCAACTTGTACCAGAGTGATGGGAAGAGAAGAGGATGGAGAAGGAACTGCTCATGATCCTAAGCATACCACCTCATCAGTGAAGCATGGTGGTGGTAGTGTCATGGCGTGGGCATGTATGGCTGTCAATGGAACTGGTTCTCTTGTATTTATTGATGATGTGACTGCTGACAGAAGCAGCCGGATGAATTCTGAAGTGTTTCGGGAATATTATCTGCTCATATTCAGCCAAATGCTTCACAACTCATTGGACGCTTCACAGTGCAGATGGACAATGACCCAAAGCAGACTGCAAAAGCAACCAAAGAGTTTTTTAAGGGAAAGAAGTGGAATGTTCTGTAATGGCCAAGTCAATCACCTGACCTGAATCCGATTGAGCATTTCACTTGCTGAAGACAAAACTGAAGGGAAAATGCCCCAAGAACAAGCAGGAACTGAAGACAGTTGCAGTAGAGGCCTGGCAGAGCATCACCAGGGATGAAACCCAATGTCTGGTGATGTCTATGCGTTCCACACTTCAGGCTGTAATTGACTGCAAAGGATTTGCAACCTAGTATTAAAAAGTGAAAGTTTGATTTATGATTATTATTCTGTCCCATTACTTTTGGTCCATTAACAAGTGGGAGGCACATATGCAAACTGTTGAAATTCCTACACCGTTCACCTGATTTGGATGTAAATACCCTCAAATTAAAGCTGACAGTTTGCAGTTAAAGCACATCTTGTTAGTTTCATATCAAATCCATTGTGGTGGTGTATAGATCCAAAAATGTTAGAATTGTGTCGATGTCCCAATATTTATGGACCTGACTGTATATCCCTCTATGGTGTGTACTTGTCTCAATTAGGAGCATTAAGTGCCATTTTCTATATGCTGCCTCCTTCCTCTGCTATTTGCATGAGTCACTTTTGACATGTTTTCCTGACAGCAAGAGAACAGAAAAGTGACAGGGGAGGGAGCTCCAGCACACAGCCTGTGAATGACAACATCAGCTCTGTTGGTGAAGGGGGTATGTCCCTTCCATCCAATAAGCTGTTAGAACTCTCCTCACTGAGCTCTGAAGGAGGGTGATTTCAGCTCTCCGCCCCCTTTTCTTCTGACAGCTCAGACAAGAGGTATAAATTAGGCACTTTGAACAGCTGTAGAGAAGAGAAGACTGAAAATAAACAGGTACAACTTACATAGGAGGATTTCTTTCATCTCTGTGTATCACCTGAGGCCGGTCACTTCACTGGGTATATGAAAAGATTTAAAACCACTTTAAATGAAAGCTGGAATTAGGCTTTAGGCCTTCACTGGGTGTAAATGCTGAGCGAATGGGAGGCACTGGATATCAAATGAACTTTTGGAGTGGAGCAGAGCCTACTGAATACATTACAATGGCTCTGGTTAGGCAGTTCTCATAACATGAGAAGGCCTCTGGCCGGTATTTCAGATAAAGATCAAAGAATTTTGGAAGAGTAGTGCCATACCAAAGACCAAGAATGGAAGAGGAGTGCCATACCAAAGACCAAGAATGGAAGAGGAGTGCCATACCAAAGACCAAGAATGGAAGAGAGCCTACCTTACTAATATTTGGATTTACTTTGAACTATAACCCCCTTTGAGTCCAGCACATTGGTATGTTTAGTACCACATCAAGCCCTTTGGAAGGAGACCCTTAGAACCTTCAAATATTGGCTTGAACTTTTGGTATGGCGCTCTCTCTTCCAAAACTTCTTGAGTGATGGGTTCAGCCTGAGTTGTGGTGAGTGTAGTGACGGAGTGGGGTGCAGTTGGCGAGTTGACGGAAAGTCTTGCCTGGCTCGGATTCGGGTTCCTCTTTCTCTTCTCGTTCCTCTCTCTCCAAGGTGCTGCTGGCGGAGGAATCGCTGGACCCAGAACACAGCTCTTTCTCATTGACACTTTCATTTTTCTCTTCCTTCTCACTGAGATCTCCCTTTCCTGTGTCCAACAGAGGGGGATCAATACACACCCACCCAAGGGGCAGAGGAGAAACCATGCTCATAGGGGGGCACAGGGTGCATGCAAATCCCAGGCAGGGAGCAGGATAGAAGGACATGCCTACTGATCTATGGGTGGATGAGGTTGGATGGTGAAGGGACATGCATATTGGACAACAGTTAATGGGAAAGGCCTGGACTACATCGAGACTAGCACGGCAAGAAGCATTCGTTTAGTAGACCAGACAACAACATGCATGAACTGAGCAGAGAGCAAATGCAGCATTCTCTAGCCATGCAATGTGGTATTCTGTGTATGAGTAACTGCATTCAACACAACGCATGTCAAAGGGAAACTATTACTGCTGAGACGTGACCTCCACTTCTCTACCACACACAAGGTGGCCATGGTGTTAGGACTCACACTGGCTTTGGCTTTAACACACATTAAAGTGCCTACTGCTTCAACATGCTTTTTTGATGCTTTCAGCGATGCTTTTGCAATGGAGCAGCACAAGGAGCCAATCAGGTGTGCTGCTATCCAAGGAACAATGAGAAACTACCAAAAAAAGGTCTGGTTGTGGAACCAACCGGAATGAGCTTCAACTAATGAGCTTCCCCTTATAGGTATTTACCTACATGGGACCTGTGGAGAGTTGTACGATTTTTTCGTGTTTTGTTTTATACTTTTAATTTTGTCCGTGTTAATAAAGAAGTTTTCGTGCGCCATTGATCACCTTCTCCTTTGTTTGAATTATTTTTCTTGAGTATTTGCAAACCCCCACTGCCGGTTGAGTCCACAACTAGTCTTTTTTTTTGGTAGTTTCTCATTGGCTTGGTGTCTAGGGACTCCCGGAATACATATTTTTGTTTGATGATATATATTTTTAGGTACCTTGAGGCTTCTTTTTGGAAGAAGCATCCAAGGAATAAGCTGATGGAAGAAGAGAGCAGTAGAAGAGATGAGCTCTGCTGCTTCTCCTTTTACTGTCCTATCACAGGCTGTGGGAGGGACAAGACCCATAAGCGCCAGTAAACTGCAGCAGAGAAAAATCAGGTCTCCTCCCCTGCCAGCCCGGACTGTGCAGTGTGGCAAAGCTGTGAAAATTTTAGGACTGGCTGGACAGAAATACAAACCTCTTTGGCAGAAAACAGTTCCATATATGTATATATTCTATGTATTTAGCTGTGTGCCTGGAGTTCAGATTTAAAGCGGCGCTCCACCCAAAAGGGTAAGTTCCGCTTTAAGCCTTTGTCCCCTGCTCCCCATTAAAGATTGGCACCTTGGGGGAGCGGGGACCCGAATCTGACAGGTACCCACTCCCACTGCTATCGCCTAGGCAATCGGAAGTGGAAGTTGTCCTCCCCTTCCCTCCCCGTAGTCGCATGCGCAGTGGGCACCCAGCTGTGAAGCCGCAAGCTGTCACAGCCGGGTGCCCACACTGAAGATGCCGGCGACAGGGAGAGAAGACAGCTGGTGAAACCAGCCGTGGTGAGGACACCGCTGGACCGAGGGACAGGTAAGTGGCTGTATTTTAATGTCAGCAGCTACAGTTTTTGTAGCTGCTTTTATTTTTTTTTTCTTTCAGGTGGAACTCCGCTTAAATAACATCCTTCACTGCTAGCTAGAGATAGTTTCCCTTTACATGGTATAGGGCAGGGGTAGGCAACCTGAGAGCCGCAGGACTACAAGTTCCATCATGCCTCTGCAAGTCATAGCTGTAACTGTCAGTTTTGTAATCTTTGCAATGCCTCATGGGAAATGTAGTTCCACAACAGCTAGAGAGCCGCAGGTTGCCTACCCCTGGTATAAGGTGAGTAAGTAAGCATCCAGAGCCGTACCTTCATTCTGCTCTCCAAACTCATTGCCCTCCTCCGGCTGTTCACCCGCTGACTCTTCTTCCGCATTGCTGCCATTACGCACGGCTTCCGCCAAAATCTCCTGCCTTCCTTTGGACAAAGCGGACATTTTTTCCAGTTCGGTGGCCGCCAGATTCTCCAAAAAACGGTTTCTAAAGCAAAATACACATCAGATATTTACCTCCTGGGGTTAGTCAAAAAAATATCTTGAAATATTTTAAATCACCTGGAACTTGTAAAATTTAAAAGGCCTGAAAAGTCTAAAAGAAAATTATAAAGTGAGCATCACAAACACAACATATCTGTAAAAATCCCCGTGTGCGCACAGAAAACAAAGTACTTAACAAGTAGGAGATTCTGCTGTGTAAACCTCTGCACCTGCGCTACAGGTCCAGTAAAAAGCCAACAGAGGTTCTTGTATTTGCCCTGTATATATAAAAAAAAAAAAAAGAAATTGACTGGACTTTTGAGTTCATTTATAAAAAAAATATTCGTTATCTTCGGCATTTGCACAGGACCCATAAATGACCACTGTATTGTTTGTAATCTGATTATGTCCTACGATTGTCAGCTCCATCTAGTGGCCATAATGCATTATTTTTCTGAAATACCTAAAATAAAAAGCTCATTATAGCCACTGGATGGAGCTAAAGATCACAGGAGACAATCATATTTACAAACAGCTGAGATGTGAAGGACTACTCCTTCAGTGGATTCAGAAGGTATACCATTGTTAAAACGGAACCCCAGATATGGATTTCAATATATAGGTATATTGGATCAGTGAAAGTATGCACATCCCATACTTGTGGAAACAACTGTGGAAACAAGAGAATCGCTGTAGTAGTTGCCACTGCAGTTTTTTGGGTCCTGTGCAAAGCAGCTGCCGTGCTGCATTGTGAATGCAAATTCTATTTCAATAAAAGAAAACGTTTCGGGCATCTGCACCTACTTCATCAGGGCCAAGTGGCAGAATAGGCATTAGTGTGACATGAAGTACAACACTATCTGAGACCAAAAGCCAGGGATACTGGATAACCAAACTGAAATGGATACCTTACAAAGACATGCCAACCTGTCCTCCAAAGCAGCGTCCAATACATCCACCCATTGATTCTACCAATTAACCCCCGATGCAGAGGAAACAGCTCCTCGAAATGCGTTAGCTGTTTTCTTGAAACAAATGAATTCACATCTTCTGAATGCTTATTTTAATGAGCGAGTAGTCCCCCAAGTTTTGAGTGGTGCCCCCATTTTTTCCATTTTTCCTATATCTTCCACAAGGCTTGATACCTGGGCAAATTTTTCCTCCCCTCCTGTTCCTCTTGTGGATTACATATATACCGTGAGCCCTGTTTTTTGGATCTACAGACCCTCAATGAAATCAGACGGTCGGTTTATTGGTTCAATCAACACTCAACTCAGATAACATTGTTGGGTCATATATACGACTAGACAACAGGACAGTTCGTGATTTAAAAGTGGCGCACATACAGGCATGGCAGCCGTTTATAAAAAATACTTACTGGAACTTCTTCAAGATGGGTTTGTCCCCATACACATGATTGTTCCTGTCATCCCTGCAGGAAGATCAGGTTAGCGGCTCTTAATAGACGTATGGCATGCCTACACTCCGCACACCATGGGGGTAAGTGACAAAAGCATGCGGCTTCACACCACAAATGTTATCTGTTAAAAAAAGGGGGATATGCATAGAACTGGTGGAGGGGGGGGGGGTCACATGCTCACTTGTTCTCAAAGGCACAAATATGTTCCGCACCAAAAATTTGAAAAAAAAGTTCAGCTATCCATCTAAAATCTGTAATCCCTGTGTCAGCCTGGCTTTAGGTCATAAAATCTGAAGTTGAATGACTTGTGCATCTCATACGGTCATCTGCTCCCTGTCCTGACACCATGGGATTATGGGAAAGTCTGCAGGGTTGGAAGTCTTGAGGGCTCAGCGACAAAGGTGGAAGCCGTGATGCCTGAGGCAACAAGCCTTGACGGCCCCGCGACGGGGGTGGGAGCCTCGATGGCCCCGCGACGAGAGTGGGAGCCTCGATGGCCTCGCGACGAGGGTGGGAGCCTCGATGGCCTCGCGACGAGGGTGGGAGCCTCGATGGCCCCGCGACGAGGGTGGGAGCCTCGATGGCCCCGCGACGAGGGTGGGAGCCTCGATGGCCCCGCGACGGGGGTGGGAGCCTCGACGGCCCCGCGACGGGGGTGGGAGCCTCGACGGCCCCGCGACGGGGGTGGGAGCCTCGACGGCCCCGCGACGGGGGGGTGGAAGCCTAGACGGCCCAGCGACGGGGGGGGGTGGAAGCCTAGACGGCCCAGCGACGGGGGGGGGTGGAAGCCTCAATGGCCCAGCGACGGGGGTGGAAGCCTCAATGGCCCAGCGACGGGGGTGGAAGCCTCAATGGCCCAGCGACGGGGGTGGAAGCCTCAATGGCCCAGCGACGGGGGTGGAAGCCTCAATGGCCCAGCGACGGGGGTGGAAGCCTCAATGGCCCAGCGACGGGGGTGGAAGCCTCAATGGCCCAGCGACGGGGGTGGAAGCCTCAATGGCCCAGCGACGGGGGTGGAAGCCTCAATGGCCCAGCGACGGGGGTGGAAGCCTCAATGGCCCAGCGACGGGGGTGGAAGCCTCAATGGCCCAGCGACGGGGGTGGAAGCCTCAATGGCCCAGCGACGGGGGTGGAAGCCTCAATGGCCCAGCGACGGGGGTGGAAGCCTCAATGGCCCAGCGACGGGGGTGGAAGCCTCAATGGCCCAGTAACTTTACCCCCATGCAGGACAGTCACATGACCATCAAGGTTCTGATCCATATTTGCGAAGACGGGATTGTTGGAATCAAACTAGAGCTATTATTCATAAAGCATCAGCCGTATTATCTTCCTGCAAGCTGGCCCTGGTTGTGACGGCACCATCTCCTGAAATTCTTGAATAATTGCTTAAATAAAATGATAAAAATGATAAAAGTTGTAAGCTTTCTCAACTGTATCCAGAGAAAGGCAATGTGAATCCAGGACTCATGACGCTGGTTCCATTGACTGGAGATGCAGCCACAAGTCTTTGACCATTTCTCACGCGCTCTATGCTGTCATGGCAGCGGGATTGCTGTCTATTCTCTACTGAGTGCATTAAAAAAAAAAAAAAAAGTTTGGAGTTTCACTTTAAAACAGATGCTACTATTATATCTCATTTTTTCTGATTTATACCTACTGAGGAAAGCCATGTGGAGGCAGGTCAAAAGTGATCACACACAGAAGCTAAAATACAAACTCCTGCAGGTGCGCATGGCAGAAGGTTTACTTGCACAGCTATTGTAACCTAAGAACTGATTTTTTCATTGCTTTAAATCGCTGACTAATGAGAGATCTATAAAGGTAAAGATCTGTACAATAAACAGTCACAGGACTGACAGCCACACAAACAGCAAAATCCAAATATGATGCAACCGCAACAACCGACGGAGTCAAGATCCTCACGGATTTAAAGAACAGACAGTAAAGTTCTCACTAATTTATGGGAAACTTGTAAAGAAAAATATGGATGTTAAAACCTCCTGAAGAAAATGCCGGGCCGTCTTTGGTTTAAATACCTCTTAACCACTGACTAGGAAGAAGCAAGCAGCACAGGAACCTAAAAGTGAAGCCAGAAGTTCTAACACTTGTTGGGGGTTAGCGACTAAAAGTACAGAAGCCACTGGACGAGCAAGAGAGTCAGGCAACTGGCATTCTCCAGGGGAGGTCAGCAAATATGGCCTCCATATTCCTCCAGCACATTTTCCCTTTTCTGGAGTACTTGGCGCCTAATGCACTCCAGCTAAAGCCCAACCCAGCCCGGGGCACGCCAGCTAAAGCCCCACCCAGCCCGGGGCACGCCAGCTAAAGCCCCACCCAGCCCGGGGCACGCCAGCTAAAGCCCCACCCAGCCCGGGGCACGCCAGCTAAAGCCCCACCCAGCCCGGGGCACGCCAGCTAAAGCCCCACCCAGCCCGGGGCACGCCAGCTAAAGCCCCACCCAGCCCGGGGCACGCCAGCTAAACCCCGACCCAGCCCGGGGCACGCCAGCTAAAGCCCGACCCAGCCCGGGGCACGCCAGCTAAAGCCCGACCCAGCCCGGGGCACCCCAGCTAAAGCCCGACCCAGCCCGGGGCACCCCAGCTAAAGCCCGACCCAGCCCGGGGCACCCCAGCTAAAGCCCGACCCAGCCCGGGGCACCCCAGCTAAAGCCCGACCCAGCCCGGGGCACCCCAGCTAAAGCCCGACCCAGCCCGGGGCACGCCAGCTAAAGCCCGACCCAGCCCGGGGCACGCCAGCTAAAGCCCGACCCAGCCCGGGGCACTCCAGCTAAAGCCCGACCCAGCCCGGGGCACTCCAGCTAAAGCCCGACCCAGCCCGGGGCACTCCAGCTAAAGCCCGACCCAGCCCGGGGCACTCCAGCTAAAGCCCGACCCAGCCCGGGGCACTCCAGCTAAACCCCGATCCAGCCCGGGGCACTCCAGCTAAACCCCGATCCAGCCTGGGGCACTCCAACTAAACCCAAGCCTTCCAATCAGCCCATCTTGCAGATCCGAAAATACGTATGCAAATGCACCGGGATTTCGGAGGAGCAGCAGTTATGCCCACTAGGAGTCAGGTTAGGGGCTCTCAATGAACACGCCTACATCCCACTTACCAATGGATGATTGCATTTGGCTTCACTACCAGTGACAATGCTACTATAGAAGCTTCATAAGGCCAACTTCCAGTTTCACATGGCTGATGGGATCTTCTAACCTTTTCTTCTAGGGTGTGAAGAGACTGGGCTTTGCCAGGGTACACAGCTCACAAAGCACTGGATACTTCACAAGTTGGCAAGAAACCGAATGGTTCCCATTAATTAGGACTTGTCAATGCAAAGCCATTTTTGAGGAATGACAAGTCTTGCATGCCTTAACAACCACTTGTAGGACTAGTAGTTCCCCTACAGCGGGACATTGGCAGTTGTGCCCGCTCGTTATACACACTCCGATTATGACACCACAGGGACAGCAATGTTTTACAAATGATGCCGGTTATAAAAACACACAACGGTTCCATTTGCCATAGTAAAACACACGCAGAGCCATAACAGAACTGTGGGGAAAAAACAAGAGGCTGGTAGTACGGGGAATAACACCAAGTGCAAAGGGTTATGGGGTGCACTCTGAAGGCACTTACCAAACAGCATCAGTTTGGGGGACTCTGGAAAGAGAAAGGAATCAGAGACAGGACAAAGTTTAAGAATGAAAATGACAGTATAGAGGTAAAGGATAACTGCACCAGATATCTTATATCTATTTGTTAGGGACCCAAAAAATGAGATGCTTTTCATCCAATAGTGAATTACAACCACAGCTGGGCTGTATGGCAGCCAATCACCACAAGGGTTCCATTGAATTCTAAAGTTCCTTCCATTGTTGCTAGGAGTTCCTTGAGCTGTGACTAAAAGACCTCCCTATCTGATGGTGCCTGCATAGCTCTGGGGCAACGCCACTTGGCAGAATCAGCAGCGTGGCATCAATGATCTTTTTGATCAGCCATTCTCAATCAGGGTTCCTTCAGAGGCTGCTAGGAGTTCCTTGAGCTGTAAAGAATTGACCACCCAGTAGATGGTGCCAGCATAGTTCCAGGGTCAACGTATGGCAGTAATGATATTTTTGCACAGCCATTCTCAACATGGGTTAATTAAGAGGTTTTCGGAGTTCCTTGAGCTATGACTAACTGCAGGCACCATCCGATGGGCGATCAAAGCACTGGGGCCAACACCACTTGGCAGAATCAGTGGCATGGCACCAATGATATTTTTGATTAGCCATTCTTAGCTAGGATTCCATGGAACCCTTGGGTTCATCCAAAGATTGCTAGGGGTTCCTTAAGCTGTGACCAATTGACCACCCTATCTGATAGTGCCTGCATAGTTCCAGTGCGGTCACTTGTCAGAACCAGCGGCCTGGCACCAATGATCTTTTTGATCATCCATTCTCAACCAGGGTTCCATGAAACCTTTGGGCTCCTCCAGAGCTTGCTAGGGGTTCCTTGAGCGGTTACCAAATTGACCGCCCCATCTGATATTGCATGCATAATAATGGTGCCAATGTCATTTGGCAGAACCAGAGGCACCAATGATTTTTTTGATCAGCTACTCTCAACCGGAGTTCCTTCAGAGGTTGCAAGGTGTTCCTTGAGCTGTGACTAACTGACCCCCTATCAGATGCTGCCCACAAAGTTCGAGGACCAACACCACTTGGCAGAACCAGTGGCATTGCACCAATTATATTTTTCCATGGAACCCTTGAGTCCTTCTAAAGGTTGCTAGGGGATCACTGACCGCCCCATCTGATAAGGCCTACATCGTTCTAGTGCCAATGTCACTGGGCAGAACCAGCAGCATGGCACCAATGATAGTTTTGATCACCCATTCTCAAGTGGGATTCCACAGACTCCTTGGGTTCCTCCTGAGGTTGCTAGGGGACCAAATGACCATCCAATCTGATGGTGCTTGCATAGTACCATGGCCACTGCCACTTGGCAGGACCAGCAGCATGGCACCAATGATCTGTTTGATCACCCATTCTCAAGTGGGATCCACAGACTCCTTGGGTTCCTCCTGAGGTTGCTAGGGGACCAAATGACCATCCAATCTGATGGTGCTTGCATAGTATCATGGCCATTGCCACTTGGCAGAACCAGTAGGATGGCACCAATGATCTTTTTAGCTGCCAGTAAGGGTGGCTTTCTGACCACCACTGTAATGTAGAAATTCTTCCCACTGACTACCAATGTAGGGAACATTTTCCCCACTGATCCCCAATCAATTAGTTTTGGCAGGGATTCCATGAGGCCAGAAAATGATTTAAAGAGTTCCTCTGTAGTTAGAGAGTTGAAATAGTAAGTTATAAAGAAATTTCATAGATAGGACTAAGGCATAGCTAACGGGAGCTACCAAATGGCAGGACTGGAAATTTTCAGCCAACCACCAATGGTTATACAAAATACAGAATATACAATGTGCAGAGCAGTCAGCCTCTGCATCATTCCCTGCACAACCGAATGTCTCCAGCCATTATTATACCTTCATAGCCCCGGCATATTCAGGGCTGTACAGAGAACACTGAAGCATTCACAATGCTCCCTTCCGCAGAAGAAAAGCTCGAACTCTGATGTCTCTGCTATGGACAGACACAATGCTATTCATCTGGCCTATTATGCAGCTCCTTACAACAACACGGCCAGTTACATCAGCCTCTGCGTCAGAGGAGCTTTGAATCAAATATTCCCATCCCATTATGCAGTACTACTATTAAAGGGAACATCTATTCTTTTCATTGCAAAATCGATCAATAATTTCATCGATATGGCAAAAAGTAAAAAAAAAAAAAAAATTCTAAGCATAATTTGTAAATTTACCTCTCTACCCCTCACCTCACCCCTTCATTCTCCGCCCGTATCACCCACCTACTGAACGACATATCGGACTAGATGTCGCTCTACTTCCTCAAACTGAACCTTTCCAAAACCGAGCTCCTAATTTTCCCCCCTGCCTGCACCCCCCCGACCCACCCTCTCCATCACGACCAACAACGCCACCATCAGTCCCACCACGCAAGCCAAGGTCCTAGGTGTCATCCTAGACCAGCAATGGGCAAACTACGGCCCGGCGGACCTTTTAATCCGGCCCGCGGAGCTAGGCTCCTCTCAGTCCGCCCTGAAGACCGGTGTAGCATGAAAATCTGTCTCCTATGAGGATCTGTCCCCCTCGACGTATCTGCGCATGTGCCGGAGATCGCCGATCGGCTGCCAATGCCTGAAACTGGCACATGCGCAGATACGTCGAGGGGGACAGATCCTCATAGGAGACAGATTTTCATGCTACACCGGAACGGCGCGGGAAGACGGCGAGAGGAACGCGCGGAGCAAAGGTAAGTGAATTGACACAGGGGGGACTTGGGGACTTAATATGGGGGATGAATTAATATGGGGGATGAATTACTATAGGGGGGATGAATTACTATATGAGGGATGAATTACTATGGGGGATGAATTACTATGGGGGATGAATTACTATATGGGGGATGAATTACTATAGGGGGGATGAATTACTATATGGGGGATGAATTACTATATGGGGGATGAATTACTATATGGGGGATGAATTACTATATGGGGGATGAATTACTATATGGGGGATGAATTACTATATGGGGGATGAATTACTATATGGGGGATGAATTACTATAGGGGGGATGAATTACTATAGGGGGGATGAATTACTATGGGGGATGAATTACTATATGGGGGATTAATTACTATGCTTACTATGGGGGAATATTACTATACTTACTATGGATGACACATACACATCATTCATCTACTCTTGGTCCGGCCCCCGGGTCCAATATATGAACCCAATGCGGCCCTCAAGTCAAAAAGTTTGCCCACCCCTGTCCTAGACTCTAACCTGTCCTTCCAACCCCATGCCCAATCGCTGACTACCGCATGCCGGCTCCACCTCCGCAACATCTCCAAAATACGTTCGTTCCTAACCCCAGACACTACTAAACAACTCGTTCACTCCCTTATTATCTCACGCCTGGACTACTGCAACTCCCTTCTCACTGGCCTACCCCAAAACAAGCTATCTCCGCTCCAGTCTATCCTGAACTCAGTGGCCAGACTCATCCACCTTACCAGCCGATCCACTTCTGCCACCCCCCTCTGTCATTCCCTCCACTGGCTCCCGATTGCCCAACGCATCAAATTCAAACTACTAACACAGACATACAAGGCCTTTCATGCCGCTGCCCCAAACTACCTCAACGACCTGATACCCAAATACCACCCTACCCGTAATCTTCGCTCCTCGCAAGACCTCCTACTCTCTAGCTCCCTGGTCTCCATCTCCCACGCCCAACTGCAGGACTTCTCCAGAGCTTCCCCCGTCCTCTGGAACTCACTTCCCCAATCCATCAGATTGTCCCCTACCCTCCTCACCTTTAGGCGCACCCTGAAAACCCATCTCTTCAGGGAAGCCTACCCCACCCTCACCTAACAGCCGATCCCCTCCACTCCTCACTCCATTCCATCCCCCACAGCCATCTCCTCCTGTACCACTATCCCCTCCCTCCTAGACTGTAAGCTCGAAAGGGCAGGGCCCTCTAACCCTCGTGTATTGTGTATTGTTTTGTTACTGTATTGTCTCATGTCTTGTCCCCCATTCTAATGTACAGCACTGAGCAAACCCTTTGGCGCTATATAAATACTCTATAATAATAATTATATGTGTATTTAGAAGCATCAATATGATCTCATAACATATTCAGGCACCACTTCCTACTTTGCAGTGCTGCACAATGGTTGTGCTTTACTGCTCCTTCCCACAAGCCTCTGAGTCAGCCAACTAACTAAAAACAATGCACTCCCCGTGTGGCTGATATCTCACAAAACATTAAATGGAGGTGCAGAGATTGCACTGAGCTCCTGAAAGCTCCCTCTGGTGGATAATCAGTAAATCCTGACACTTAAATTATGTGTGAGCAAAGTAATAAAAACAAAAAATAATAAAAACATACACGCCTTCAATACAGCTTAAATATCTGATGATCCTGCCATGAATCCAGTGAGCCAACAACAAAGCCTCTGCTGCACTAAAATTCTAAGCAGTGTTGTCAGCCCTGCCCAGTTTTCTTCTGCTGAACTACAGAACCCCCCCCTCCTTTTCATAACAAAAGGAGGAGGTGAACTGTACCCCAGCAGAGGTGAATTCAGGCAGAGCTGACAACACGGCTGGGGATTTCGGTGCAGCAGACTCATCTGTGTCATCGCACTACAGGAAGGTACAACCTCACTGCATTTCTGGCAGATCAACTGATATTTTGATGTACTTGCAGCAATCCTAAAATGGAAAAATGTGGGAAAATGAGCAAATATCGCAAAGATCTACAGAACATTTATTTATTTTTTTTGGCCAAACATTTTAAATGAAATATAAAAGGGCAAAAAACGTGAAAGTCAAATAAAAGTTGACAACATGGAAGCCTTCCTCGGTACCAGAGGAGCTTACGCTCAAAATGTTTTGTTTAGTTTTATTTATATATTGATCTATATATTGATCTATCATCCATCCATCCATCTACCATCCATCTACCATACATCATCCATCTACCATCCATCCACCCATCTACCATCCATCAATCCACCACCCATCCATCCACCCATCTACCATCCATCAATCCACCACCCATCCATCCACCCATCTACCATCCATCAATCCACCACCCATCCATCCACCCATCTACCATCCATCAATCCACCACCCATCCATCCACCCATCTACCATCCATCAATCCACCACCCATCCATCCACCCATCTACCATCCATCCACCCATCTACCATCCATCCAGCCATCCACCATCCACCCATCTACCATCCATCCACCATCCATCCATCTACCATCCATCCATCTGCCATCCATCCATCTACCATCCATCCATCTACCATCCATCTACCATCCCTCCGTCCATCCAGCCATCCACCATCCAGCCATCCACCATCCAGCCATCCACCATCCAGCCATCCACCATCCAGCCATCCACCATCCAGCCATCCACCATCCAGCCATCCACCATCCAGCCATCCACCATCCATCCATCCACCATCCATCCATCTACCATCCATCCATCTACCATCCATCCATCTACCATCCATCCATCTACCATCCATCCATCTACCATCCATCTACCATCCATCCATCTACCATCCATCTACCATCCCTCCGTCCATCCAGCCATCCACCATCCAGCCATCCACCATCCAGCCATCCACCATCCAGCCATCCACCATCCAGCCATCCACCATCCAGCCATCCACCATCCAGCCATCCACCATCCAGCCATCCACCATCCATCCATCCACCATCCATCCATCCACCATCCATCCATCTACCATCCATTCATCTACCATCCATCCATCTACCATCCATCCACCTACCAACCATCCATCTACCAACCATCCATCCATCTACCATCCATCCATCTACCATCCATCCATCTACCATCCATCCATCTACCATCCATCCACCTACCAACCATCCATCCATCTACCATCCATCCATCTACCATCCATCCACCTACCAACCATCCATCCACCTACCAACCATCCATCCATCCATCTACCATCCATCCATCTACCATCCATCCATCTGCCATCCACCCATCTGCCATCCACCCATCTGCCATCCACCCATCTGCCATCCACCCATCTGCCATCCACCCATCTGCCATCCACCCATCTGCCATCCACCCATCTGCCATCCACCCATCTGCCATCCACCCATCTGCCATCCACCCATCTGCCATCCACCCATCTGCCATCCACCCATCTGCCATCCACCCATCTACCATCCACCCATCTACCATCCACCCATCTACCATCCACCCATCTACCATCCACCCATCTACCATCCACCCATCTACCATCCATCCACCTACCATCCACCCATCTACCAACCATCCACCCATCTACCAACCATCCACCCATCTACCAACCATCCATCTATCTACCATCCATCCAGCCATCCACCATCCATCCATCTACCATCCATCCATCTACCATCCATCCATCTACCATCCATCCATCTACCATCCATCCATCTACCATCCATCCATCCATCCATCCATCCACCATCCATCTACCATCCATCTACCATCCATCCATCTACCCACCCATCCACCCACCTACCTATCTCTATATATATATTTTTCCAATGTATTCTCTATATATGTAAAAATGTTATTATGTTGTTTGTAAGATTTTTAATAAACATTTACACTCAAATGTCTTCATGACAGTCATGTACACTATTATTCACATAGGTTTCCCCAGATACACCCCAGCACCTTACCAGTCACCTGAGTCACTGCACCAGAGGAGCTTGCAATCTAATGTCCCTTCCACAGTCACTAACATTCATCATTACAGGTCTGACATATTTGGAGGGTCTAAAAATAAGACAATTAGGCTCCATGCACACTAGCAGTTTTTTTAAGCTCAAAAGACGCTGGTAATAGCATTTTTTAGTAGTGTTTTAGTGGCGTTTAGCAGCATTAGTGTTTTAAAGTACATGTAGAGGGAAAAAAAAAGATAGAAAAAAAAGCTGTTGTTAGGAGCACTTTAGTAGTTTTTTTTTCTGCTGGAAAAACGCTCCAAAAAACTCTACAAAAACCTTTTTTTTCTGCTCCTAGACGCTGAAGCTCAAAAAATGCTAACCAGCCTAAAGTAGTGTGCATGGACACATAGGATGACACTATCTCGCTTCTAGGAGCAGAAAACAAATATGCTGATAATAGCTTCTAGGAGCTTAATAAAACTCCAGTGTGCATTAACCAGACAAATCTGTTCATGCACCAGAAGAGCTTGCAATCTAATGTCGGTTTTACATTCATTACTATAGGACTTTAAAAAGGCACTTAACCGGTCAAAGCAGTTCACTGCACCAGAAGAGCTTGCAATCTAATATCCCTTTTAAAATCACTCGTATTCATTACTACAGGTCTGACATATGGGAAGGGTTTATAAAAAGCAATTGACCAGATACATCCATCCATGCACCAGAGAAGCTTGCAATCTAATGTCCCTTCCACAGTCACATATTAGTCGTTACTATAGAAATAACCTATCTGGAGCATTTAAAAAAGGACATTAATGAGTCAAAGCCATTCATTGCACCAGAGGAGCTTGCAATCTAATGTCCCTTGCATATTACTCATTACTAGACAGCATTTTAAAAACAAAAGCCATTTGACCAGTCAAAGCCGTTCATTGCACCAGAGGAGCTTGCAATCTAATATTGGTTTTACATTCATTACTATAGGACTTTAAAAAGGCACTTAACTGGTCAAAGCAGTTCATTGCACCAGGAAAGCTTGCAATCTAATGTCCCTTCCAGAGGCACACATTATTGATTACTATAGAAATAACCTATTCGGAGCATTACTGAAAAAAAAAAAAGACTTTTATCCAGTCCAAGCTGTCCATTACACCAGAGGAGCTTGCAATCTAATGTCCCTTCCACAGTCACATATTAGTCGTTACTATAGAAATAACCTATCTGGAGCATTTAAAAAAGGACATTAATGAGTGACAGACGTTCATTGCACCAGAGGAGCTTGCAATCTAATGTCCCTTGCATATTATTCATTAGTAGACAGCATTTACAAAAAAAAAAAAAAAACTCCATTTGACCAGTCAAAGCCGTTCATTGCACCAGAGGAGCTTGCAATCTAATGTCGGTTTTACATTCATTAGTATTCATTACTATAGGACTTTAAAAAGGTCCTTAACCAGTCAAAGCAGTTTGTTGAACCAGAGGAGCTTGCAATCTAATGCCCCTTGCATATCATTCATTACTAGATAGCATTTAAAAAAAATCCATTTGACCAGTCGAAGCCGTTGACTGCACCAGAGGAGCTTGCAATCTATCATCTAATGTACACTTACTTTTCATACAAATAAGTACCGTGTTCCTGCACCCCATACATATGATTTTGCCCCAAATGTTAGAAATCAAACCATAATCCAGCGAATCACAGAAGTACAGGCTGATGACCTCATGAGTGGAGGGTGTTTGTCGCGGAGGGCGTCCATGTACTGAAGGTCTTTGAGCGTCCATGCCTTGGATGGCAGCTCTACCCCAGCATGGGCTCCACAGGTGAGATCCCACCCGATACATCCAGATTGTCCTCCTGCCCCCCGCACAGCAGGACTCACCTTCACATCGTGTCCCCCCGGGGCCCAGGCCGAATACGCGGTCCCGAATGGAGAGGCCTGGGGAGAAAGCCTCGGCCATTGGCATGGAAACCAGGAGATGACAAAAGGCAGCCCGCTCCACCCCATCCCCCTTTCTGGAGGCTCACAAGAGCCCACCGCAAGCAGCTCAGCAATTTACAGCCTGCAGACCGGCTTCCATTATCCACAATGACACCAGGCAGGTGCCGGCACCCTGCTCTGCTCGGGGCCCACACGGGTAACCAAATGAGGGGGGGGAATCCACCCACGGGGCCCGAAACTATCCGTCTGCGCACATGTAACGCCTGTGGGCTCCAAACATCAGCTGATTGCAGAGGAACGCATTGCGTGGCTGTTGGTCATCTGTATGTACCAAGACTAATCCCCCCAAAATCTGGGGGGGGGATGGGTGCCCCACAGTTTGCAGCACAGTCCTGATATGTACTGTATGTATGGACTCCGCACAGTCCCACTTCTCCTGTCCTGGATGCTGGATGTCATTCTCGGTATCTGTCCTTATTCTGTATGTATGGACTCTGCACAGTCCCACTTCTGTCCTGAATGCCGGATGGAATGCTCGGTATCTGTCCTTGTTCTGTAAGTATGGATTCTGCACAGTCCCACTTCTGTCCTGGATGCCGGGTGGAATTCTCGATATCTGCAGAGTCCATACATACAGAATAAGGACAGATACCGATAATGACACCCGGCATCCAGGACAGGAGAAGTGGGACTGTGCAGAGTCCATACATACAGAATAAGGATACAGTCCCACTTCTGTCCTGGATGCCGGGTGTCATTATCGGTATCTGTCCTTATTCTGTATGTATGGACTCTGCACAGTCCCACTTCTCCTGTCCTGGATGCCGGGTGGAATTCTCGGTATCTGTCCTTATTCTGTATGTATGGACTGTGCACAGTCCCACTTCACCTGTCCTGGATGCCGGGTGGAATTTTCGGTATCTGTCCTTATTCTGTATGTATGGACTCTGCACAGCCCCACTTCTCCTGTCCTGGATGCCGAGCGGAATTCTCGGTATCTCCTCTTATTCTGTATGTATGGACTCTGCACAGTCCCACTTCTGTTCTGGATGCCGGGTGGAATTCTCGATATCTGCAGAGTCCATACATACAGAATAAGGACAGATACCGATAATGACACCCGGCATCCAGGACAGGAGAAGTGGGACTGTGCAGAGTCCATACATACAGAATAAGGATACAGTCCCACTTCTGTCCTGGATGCCGGGTGTCATTATCGGTATCTGTCCTTATTCTGTATGTATGGACTCTGCACAGTCCCACTTCTCCTGTCCTGGATGCCGGGTGGAATTCTCGGTATCTGTCCTTATTCTGTATGTATGGACTGTGCACAGTCCCACTTCACCTGTCCTGGATGCCGGGTGGAATTTTCGGTATCTCCTCTTATTCTGTATGTATGGACTCTGCACAGTCCCACTTCTGTTCTGGATGCCGGGTGGAATTATCGGTATCTGCAGAGTCCATACATACAGAATAAGGACAGATACCGAGAATGACACCCGGCATCCAGGACAGAAGTGGGACTGTACAGAGTCCATACATACAGAATAAGGATACAGTCCCACTTCTGTCCTGGATGCCGGGTGTCATTATCGGTATCTGTCCTTATTCTGTATGTATGGACTCTGCACAGTCCCACTTCTCCTGTCCTGGATGCCGGGTGGAATTCTCGGTATCTGTCCTTATTCTGTATGTATGGACTGTGCACAGTCCCACTTCACCTGTCCTGGATGCCGGGTGGAATTTTCGGTATCTGTCCTTATTCTGTATGTATGGACTCTGCACAGCCCCACTTCTCCTGTCCTGGATGCCGAGCGGAATTCTCGGTATCTCCTCTTATTCTGTATGTATGGACTCTGCACAGTCCCACTTCTGTTCTGGATGCCGGGTGGAATTATCGGTATCTGCAGAGTCCATACATACAGAATAAGGACAGATACCGAGAATGACACCCGGCATCCAGGACAGAAGTGGGACTGTACAGAGTCCATACATACAGAATAAGGACAGATACTGGGAATTCCACCCAACATACAAGACAGGAGAAGTGGGACTGTGCAGAGTTCATACATACAGAAGATTGTAAGCTCTGAGGAGCAGGGCCCTCGATCCCCTCATGTTTTGCATTGTATTGGTATTGTTCTGTCACATGTTCTGTCCCCCTTTGTAATGTACAGCGCTGAGCGAACTATTGGCGCTTTATAAATACTGTATAATAATAATAATAATAAGGACACAGTCCCACTTCTGTCCTGGATGCTGGGTGTCATTCCCGGTATCTGTCCTTATTCTGTATGTATGGACTCTGCACAGTCCCACTTCTCCTGTCCTGGATGCCGGGTGTCATTCTCGGCATCTGGTTTTATTTTGGGGACACACTGCTGGGCGAGCACCCAGTATACTATTTATATCAGGTACTTATATAACGGCAGCAATTTACGCAGCGCTTTACATATATATTGTACATTCACATCAGTCCCTAACCCTCAAGGGGTGTACAATCTAAGGTCCCTAACCCTCAAGGGGTGTACAATCTAAGGTCCCTAACTCACAGTCATACATACACATACTAGGGACAATGTAGACAGGAGTCAATTCACCTCCCAGCTTGTCTTTGGAGTGTGGGAGGAAACCGGAGTACCCGGAGGAAACCCACGCAGGAACAGGGAGAACATGCAAACTCCAGGCAGGTGGTGCCGTGGTTGGGATTCAAACCTACGACCCGAGTACTGCCAGGCGGATGTGCTAACCACTATATATAATCAGAAGATTAAGGAAAGGTGATTGTCGATCAATCTGGGGCAGACTGACCCTTTAACTGTAACATACAACTGTGGTCGGCAGTCGTCATAGACAAGATGGCAGTAGACAACTCACTTAAATATCCCCCGATCGGCGACCACGGGCAAATTGTCTGCCTCCAGGGCGGATTTAGACAGGGAGATGTTGCAGCTGCTGCTGTGAGTGCCGACACTTTCAGGGCTCAACCTGCACAAAAGGGAAAAGGGTTTGTGTTACATTGTTGCTTGTATTGACAGTCACAAACATTGTATGCAGTAAAAACGTATTCACATTAACAGACGCCTAAAGAAAGATCTCTCAGTTCTGTGAAGAAAAAAAAAATTAAAAAGTAAACTGTGAGATGCACTGAGATCTGCACATCGGCACCGTGTCTCAGCGCACAGCAACGGCCATGCGTTCAGAGCAGCCCATGTGAAACAGGTATAGATGCATGTCCACAACTGTCCCATAGGTGGCAGCACTGAACTGCTTAAAGAGGTTGCACACCTCAGACATGAAATATGAACAAAGCACGTTCCTCCATAGTGTGTGCTTGTCTCAATCCAGAGCACTAAGTGTCATTTCTGTCTGCTGCCTTGTTCCTCTGCTATCTGCCTGGGTCACTCCTGAGAAATTTTCCTTACACCAAGAGGTGTCAGCTCGCAGTCTGTGATTGACAGCCTCAGCTCTGTTCCTGTGTGCCATGTGAAGGGGGGTGTGTCCCTTCCCTCCCATCAGCTTTCAGCGAGCTCTGCAGGTGTGTCCCTTCCCTCCTATCAGCTCTCAGGAAGCTCTGCAGGTGTGTCCCTTCCCTCCCATCAGCTTTCAGCGAGCTCTGCAGGTGTGTCCCTTCCCTCCTATCAGCTCTCAGGAAGCTCTGCAGGTGTGTCCCTTCCCTCCTATCAGCTCTCAGCGAGTTCTGCAGGTGTGTCCCTTCTCTCCTATCAGCTCTCAGCGAGCTCTGCAGGTGTGTCCCTTCCCTCTTGTCAGCTCTCAGCGAGCTCTGCGGGTGTCCCTTCCCTCCTGTCAGCTCTCAGCGAGCTCTGCGGGTGTCCCTTCCCTCCTGTCAGCTCTCAGCGAGCTCTGCAGGTGTGTCCCTTCCCTCCCATCAGCTCTCAGCGGGCTCTGCAGGTGTGTCCCTTCCCTCCCATCAGCTCTCAGCGGGCTCTGCAGGTGTCCCTTCCCTGCTATCCGCTCTCAGGGAGCTCTGCAGGTGTGTCCCTTCCCTCCTATCAGCTCTCAGCGAGTTCTGCAGGTGTGTCCCTTCCCTCCTGTCAGCTCTCAGCGAGCTCTGCAGGTGTGTCCCTTCCCTCCTGTCAGCTCTCAGCGAGCTCTGCAGGTGTCCCTTCCCTGCTATCAGCTCTCAGCGAGCTCTGCGGGTGTGTCCCTTCCCTCCTATCAGCTCTCAGCGAGCTCTGCGGGTGTGTCCCTTCCCTCCTGTCAGCTCTCAGCGAGCTCTGCAGGTGTGTCCCTTCCCTCCTGTCAGCTCTCAGCGAGCTCTGCAGGTGTGTCCCTTCCCTCCTATCAGCTCTCAGCGAGCTCTGCAGAATATAACTTCAGCTTCCCGCCCTGTTTTCTGAAAGCTCAGACATGCTGTATAAATTCTGGACTTTGAATGGTTGTAGAGAAGAGAATATCGCAGATAAACAGGTACAACGTATGTAGGAGGATTTATTTAATCTCTGTGTATCACCTGAGGCCAGTCACTTCATTGCGTATATGGAAGGATTTCCAACCACTTTAATGTACACATTGTACAAGGAAAAGGGCACTTCCGCATCTAACCTCCTCTCATTACCTATGCAGCTACTTCTATAAAAACCTCTATACTTCTATAAAATACTAAAAATATAATAATAATAATAATACAAAAAAAAAAATATTATTTTTTATTATTGGTATTATAATACAATTAAATAATAATTGGTATATTGGTAATAATACAATTAAAATACAAATAATAAAAATTATAATAAAATAATTCTATAAAAATAATAATAATAATACAAATACTATATTAATAATATAATAAATTAAAAAAATTATAAAAATAGATTATAATATTAATAAAAAATAATAATAAAAATATAATAATATATTACAAAAAATATTAATAATAAAAAAATATAACAACACTTCTATAAAAAACTTCTCTATAAAACCTCCATCCTTCCATTGTGTGCCATCTATTGGGCCATTCAAGCTGCGCACATGCGCGCTCTCGCCTTCTCTAGCGTCACTGGTTGAGCTCAGCTACAGGATGGCGTACGCACATACTGAACGCACGTTCAGGTTCAATACTGAAGATGTGAACTTTGGATTGAATAACCCAATAGGCTGATTTTGCTGTTAAATTTCAGACCCCACACAGCGGAGCATCACTTACTCCTCCGGGGAAGAGACGTCGGGGGACTGGACATCGGGGGACTGGACCTCTGGGCTGCTCTCTCCGGCACTAGGAGGGGGACTCGGAGGCTGAGAATTCTCCACCGGTGGCTCTTTGGGCGGTGAAGGTGGCAGAATGCACACCGTAGGCCTCTGAAAGTCTCTCGGTTTATAAGCAGACTGCACTGGGGTGATGTTCTCCACAGGGGGCGCTGCTGGCGAAGTAACATTGGTTTTGGCCCACAACTCAGCACTGTTGCCCATGGACCGCCTCGGGCGCCGGACCTCTTCGCCCCCTAGTGAATTCTTCCTCCGATCCTTGCGGGGGCCGCTGGAAGACTCCTCGCTATCACCGTCCTCGAGTCTTAGGGCGCTCTGCACAAAACACAGGGAGATCCGTAAATAACAGGAGCCAATCGCTGCGCAAAGAGAACCTGCCGACAATTTTATACGTTTAACGGCCAGTTCACGCCACAAAAACGCACTCAGGACGCATTCCAGATACGTTTTTGCTTACAGTTCACACCACGTGCAGTTTCGGTGCAGTCTGCCGTGTTCTGGAATGGTTCTGTGCAGAAAATTTGCAGCACGTTCTACTTTTTTTCTGCACTAAAAGGCAAACAAGTGGAACTTTCACTTTTGGGTGGAACACCACTTTAACCCCTCGCCTACCGGGCACTTCTACCCCCTTCCTGCCTACCGGGCACTTATACCCCCTTCCTGCCTACCGGGCACTTATACCCCCTTCCTGCCTACCGGGCACTTATACCCCCTTCCTGCCTACCGGGCACTTATACCCCCTTCCTGCCTACCGGGCACTTATACCCCCTTCCTGCCTACCGGGCACTTCTACCCCCTTCCTGCCTACCGGGCACTTCTACCCCCTTCCTGCCTACCGGGCACTTCTACCCCCTTCCTGCCTACCGGGCACTTCTGCCCCCTTCCTGCCTACCGGGCACTTCTACCCCCTTCCTGCCTACCGGGCACTTCTACCCCCTTCCTGCCTACCGGGCACTTCTACCCCCTTCCTGCCTACCGGGCACTTCTACCCCCTTCCTGCCTACCGGGCACTTCTACCCCCTTCCTGCCTACCGGGCACTTATACCCCCTTCCTGCCTACCGGGCACTTCTACCCCCTTCCTGCCTACCGGGCACTTCTACCCCCTTCCTGCCTACAGGGCACTTCTACCCCCTTCCTGCCTACAGGGCACTTCTACCCCCTTCCTGCCTACAGGGCACTTCTACCCCCTTCCTGCCTACAGGGCACTTATACCCCCTTCCTGCCTAACGGGCACTTATACCCCCTTCCTGCCTACCGGGCACTTATACCCCCTTCCTGTTCAGGCCAGTTTTCAGCTTTCAGCGCTGTCGCACTTTGAAAGACAATTGCGCGGTCATGCAACACTGTACCCATATGTACCCAAATTTTTATCATTTTTTTGTGACAGATGGAGCTTTATTTTGGTGGCATTTAATCACCTCGGGGTTTTTTATTTTTTCTTCAACAAACCAAAAACCACTGAAAATTTTGAAAAAAAAAATGTTTTTCTTAGTTTTTGTTATAAAATTTTGTAAATAAGTGATTTTTCTCCTTTACTGATGTGCGCTAATGAGGCTGCAGTGATGGGCACTGATGGATGGCACTAATGAGGAGGCACTGGTAGATGGCACTGATAGGCATCACTCATACATGGCACTGATAGGCGGCACTGACTGGCACTGATAGGAACCACTGATGCACACTGATAGGCGGCACTGATTGGTAACACTGACTGGCATTGATAGGTGGCACTGATGGGTGACACTGAAAGGCAGCTCATATGGGTACTGATATGTGGCACTGCTGGGGCTACACTGATCATCGGTGTACATGTCCCCTCTGAGGGATGCCGATTACTGGCTCTCCTCTCCTGTCAGCGTGACAGCTCGTGAGGAGAGAAATGCCAATAATCGTTATTTCCCTGTTTACATGTGATCAGCTGTGATTGGACACAGCTGATCAGATGACCAAGCCGACATCTTAGGCTCTTTCCGTTGATCGGTGATCCACTGTGTCCGAGGGACACAGCGCACCGCCGACGGCTGCGCATGAGCGGTTAGAATGGGACGTCGTTATAGGACATCCTCCCAGAACGAGAGAACCGCCTTGCGCCCGTCATTGTACTATATATGGCGGGCAGGAGGCGGTTAATGGCAAAAATGAAAAGGCTCCACCTATCAATCAGCGAGAATAATTGCAAAAAAAAAAAACACAGCTGATACTATTTGTAAATTTTATCGGCTGTTTTTTTTTTTTTTTTTCCCTTAGCAATGATTGCAGCTGGGAAAGCTGAAACGCGTCAACGAATCGCATTCTGCGTATTGTACATCGGGGTCTCCTGGATAAATACAAGATTGTAGAAACTTGATGGTGGACTGAATAGGTGTATTATGTATTCCTTTGAGGGGTATTAATGAATAAAGTCCCTGATGACCCAACAACATGGCTTCTATGAGGAGTGTGGTCACATGACCCACATGAAATATTCAGCTACAACAATGAAGTGTGAGCTCCTGTGGCGACAGGTATATCCTGACACCTCGGCCTGAGTCACATGAGCCGCCTCCTAGTGACAGAATCCACAGAAGAGCAGCGAGTAAATATTAGGCTCCGGGTTCTGTGCCAGAGAATGTGAGTAATACCGTCACACGTCGTTATCAATCTCTGTTATCAGGCTGACAGAATCGCAGCAAACAGTGACTCCTGCTAATGATTGGGCAGAGGGAACATGATCACTAAATTAAAGTGAACCTGTCATGGACACCAGTCTGCCCCTGCCCCAGGAAACAGGCCCTTCCCCAGGACACCGGGGAGAGCGGATATAGTGAATGCGGGGTCCGGGGAGAGCAGACATAGTGAATGCGGGGCCCGGGGAGAGCGGATATAATGAATGCGGGGCCCGGGGAGAGCGGATATAGTGAATGCGGGGCCCGGGGAGAGCGGATATAGTGAATGCGGGGCCCGGGGAGAGCGGATATAGTGAATGCGGGGCCCGGGGAGAGCGGATATAGTGAATGCGGGGCCCGGGGAGAGCGAATATAGTGAATGCGGGGTCCGGGGAGAGCGGATATAATGAATGCGGGGCCCGGGGAGAGCGGATATAATGAATGCGGGGCCCGGGGAGAGCGGATATAGTAAATGCAGGGTCCGGGGAGAGCGGATATAGTAAATGCAGGGTCCGGGGAGAGCGGATATAGTGAATGCGGGGTCCGGGGAGAGCGGATATAATGAATGCGGGGTCCGGGGAGAGCGGATAAGTGAATGCGGGGCCCGGGGAGAGCAGATATAATGAATGCGGGGCCCGGGGAGAGCGGATATAGTGAATGCGGGGTCCGGGGAGAGCGGATATAGTGAATGCGGGGTCCGGGGAGAGCGGATATAGTGAATGCGGGGTCCGGGGAGAGCGGATATAGTGAATGCGGGGTCAGGGGAGAGCGGATAAGTGAATGCGGGGTCCGGGGAGAGCGGATATATTGAATGCGGGGTCCAGAGAGAGCGGATATAGCGAATGCGGGGTCCGGGGAGAGCGGATATAGCGAATGCGGGGTCCGGGGAGAGCGGATATAGCGAATGCGGGGTCCGGGGAGAGCGGATATAGCGAATGCGGGGTCCGGGGAGAGCGGATATAGCGAACGGGGGGTCCGGGGAGAGCGGATATAGCGAACGGGGGGTTCGGGGAGAGCAGATATAGCGAACGCGGGGTCCGGGGAGAGCAGATATAGTGAATGCGGGGTCCGGGGAGAGCGGATATAGCGAACGCGGGGTCCGGGGAGAGCGGATATAGCGAACGCGGGGTCCGGGGAGAGCAGATATAGCGAACGCGGGGTCCGGGGACAGCAGATATAGCGAACGCGGGGTCCGGGGAGAGCGGATATAGCAAATGCGGGGTCCGGGGAGAGCGGATATAGCGAACGGGGGGTTCGGGGAGAGCAGATATAGCGAACGCGGGGTCCGGGGAGAGCAGATATAGTGAATCCGGGGTCCGGGGAGAGCGGATATAGCGAACGCGGGGTCCGGGGAGAGTGGAAATAGCGAACGCGGGGTCCGGGGAGAGCAGATATAGCGAACGCGGGGTCCGGGGACAGCAGATATAGCGAACGCGGGGTCCGGGGAGAGCAGATATAGTGAATCCGGGGTCCGGGGAGAGCGGATATAGTGAACGCGGGGTCCGGGGAGAGTGGAAATAGCGAACGCGGGGTCCGGGGAGAGCGGATATAGCGAACGCGGGGTCCGGGGACAGCAGATATAGCGAATGCGGGGTCCGGGGAGAGCGGATATAGCGAACGCGGGGTCCGGGGAGAGCGGATATAGCGAACGCGGGGTCCGTGGAGAGCGGATATAGTGAACGCGGGGTCCGGGGAGAGCGGATATAGCGAACGCGGGGTCCGGGGACAGCAGATATAGCGAACGCGGGGTCCAGGGAGAGCGGATATAGCGAACGCGGGGTCCGGGGAGAGCGGATATAGCGAACACGGGGTCCGGGGAGAGCGGATATAGCGAACGCGGGGTCCGTGGAGAGCGGATATAGTGAATGCGGGGTCCGTGGAGAGCGGATATAGCGAACGTGGGGTCCGTGGAGAGCGGATATAGCGAACGTGGGGTCCGTGGAGAGTGGATATAACGAACGTGGGGTCCGAGGAGAGTGGATATAGTGAATGCTGGGTCCGGGGAGAGCGGATATAGTGACTGCGGGGTCCGGGGAGAGCGGATATAGTGAATGCGGGGCCCGTGGAGAGCGGATATAGTGAATGCGGGGCCCGGGGAGAGCGGATATAGTGAATGCGGGGTCCGGGGAGAGCGGATACAGTGAATGCAGGGGTCCGGGGAGAGCGGATATAGTGAACACGGGGCCCGGGGTTTAGTAACACTTTAAGACTTGACATATTTGGTATCCATTTACTCAATGCAACCCCATCTTTTAGATTTGAGCAAAAATTGGGTATAGTATTGTGTTTGTTGGTAGTAAAACTGACATTAGTGTATTTTGTTCTTGTAAATATGAAATTGACAAATAGCTGTGCACATATCATGCAACTTAAAAAAATTGGAACTACCAGAATTTTTTTCACCAGGGCCTCTGCCATCAGAAAAAAAAACACTTTTTGAAGGGTTCTAGCAAAAAAAAAAAAAAAAAAAAAAGATTTTATCATGTGTGCAAAAAAAAAAAAAAAAATAAAAATGAAAAATTGCCCCGAAAGGCAAGCGGTTAATGAGAGTATGCTAAAACCACGGACTGACTGCCAATAACATGGCAATGGTGGAATGAATTTAGTAAAGTTACAAAAATGGTTTGGCGGTTTTCATCTGATTTACAAAGGCTGATCTTCCGTCACTCGTTACAGACGGACATAAAGCGACATACAAATCCTTTGCCATTTGTCTGACAACAAACAGGACAGTAGCACCGGAAATAGACGTAAAAACAAACACTCCCAGGTCCCCCGCAGCTAGTGACTGACAATACAGACTGCGGCTGGTGCGTTCCCGATTCCCACCTTCCGTTATTGACTTAAAAGGATCGACTTCATCCTTATCTGTCCAAAGAAACACGAGCGGAGAGCGGAAGACTAGAGGAGGAAATCGCAGCAAAAACAAACAGTACCCTGAGGTCCGATACAGTGCGGTACAGATATAGGAAACCAGCAAAGCGCAGACAGTGACACGTACTTCATACGAGACAATGGGGTCAATTCACTAAAGGTTACCGCATGTGATAACACGGTCACGTGACTCGTTTGCATAAATTATCGCATGTGGTAACAAAATGTCCAATTCACAATAAAATAAAACCATAAAAAAATAAAAATATAAAAAAACAAAAAAATAAAACCATAAAAAAACATAAAAAAAATAAAAAAATAAAAAATAAAAAATAAAAACATAAAAAATAAAAACAAAAAAATAATAAAAACATAAAAAAAATAATAAAAACATAAAAAAATAATAAAACATAAAAAAATTAAAAACAAAAAATTAAACGATTCTGCGGTACTTAACACAAAATTAAAAATGTGTCAGTAAAAATGCAAAAAAAAAAAGCGGTTAAGTCCAATTCACAAACTGAACAGAAAGTAAAAAAAGATGCTATATTTATCACCAGGGTATTACTGGCGGTATCACATTCGATATTTTTTCAGACGCAGCGAGGGTGTTTCAACCCTAATAATTACCCCAACTCTTGCATTTATCCCTAACATGCGACTTTGGTCGCATAAAGGTTCCTGCACTACTTTGATGACACTTGAGTGCCAGAGTGTGTAAAGTCGCATCAAAGTCGCAATACATGAACAGAACTGTCATACTTTTCTATTAGCAAAAAAAAAAACCTCAAAACACATTAAAAAAAATG